>NC_051225.1:35943257-36073257 GCF_015220715.1 Pygocentrus nattereri
CTGTTCTCTTCTCTTCTTTTCTTAGCTCCTCATAACTTTCTCCTCCTCCTTCTCTTCTCTTCTCTTCTCCTCTCTTTTTCTCTCTCCATTTACCTTCTCTTCTTCTGTCCTTTTACCTCTTCTGTTCCTTGTACCTATCATCTCATCTCTTCTGTTCTCTTCTCTTCTCTTCTCCATTCATCTCTTCTCTTCTTTTCTCTTCTCTTCTCTTCTCTCCTTTTCTCTTCTCTTCTCTTCTCTTCTCCATTCATCTCTTCTCTTCTCTTCTTAGCTCCTCATATCTTTCTCTTCCTCCTTCTCTTCTCTTCTCCTCTCTTTTTCTCTCTCCATTTACCTTCTCTTCTGTCCTTTTACCTCTTCTGTTCCTTGTACCTATCATCTCATCTCTTCTGTTCTCTTCTCTTCTTGTCTGTTCTCTTTTCTTCTTCCTTTCCTCCTCTCACCTCTTTTGTTCTTTACTCCTCTCATCTTTTCTCATTCTCTTCTCTTCTTTCTTCCTTACTTTTTTTAGTTTACTGAGTAATTTAACTGTATAGTGAAGGAAACTATGGTGGGACTGAATGAATTATAGTTTGTGGTTGTATAATATTCTGCAGGGCAGTGATGAAAACCACCACCCCCAGTGAAATCCAGTATTAAAAAATGTCTCCCAATTCAAGCGTTAATCTACTGAAATAAATCAAAAGCTCCATTTCTTCCACAGGAGGATGCCCATAACTTAACATTCCACAGCCGCGTGCCTCTTGTCGTCTTTCATTCCGAAGCACAAGATGTAACTTACAGTCCAGGATAATCAGTGAACTTAATGAAATGAGCCGCAGTTCATAGTTATATTGTTATTTGCTCAGCCAGAGCCCATTTTATATTATCCACAGTCATAAATTTGTGCCTACAATTCATTCATATTAATAATAAATCAACTCTCGGCTTCTCCAGTAACATAATATATACAATATACCACACATACGATAAATCACTGGGGCTTATAGATTATTAATAACAACGAAAACATCAAAAAATGTCAGTACTAGCCTGAGGGAAGCAGACCACTGCAAACAGAGCAGCTATGGATCTGGTTCAAATCTCAGGGAAAGGTTGGATGTGTTGCTGCATTATGGATGTTTTGGTAACTATTAATAAATGTATGTCGGAGCTTTTTAGTCAAACACACACTTGAACTTCTTTTACTTTCTATTAACAGTTTCTGCTTAACTTGTGCTTAATTTTCAGAGCTTTGTTGCAGTTTGAAAGCAGATAAACATGAAAGTCATTAAAAAGCATCTTGTCTCACCACACAAACCATCAAATAGTCATTTATGATGGTTAATGAGAGAAATATGCTTAATTTAACACCTTAACCTCTAGGGAACCTGTACATCCAAAAACACACTGCAAAATAAAATGGTAAAAGTCTGTCGGCAGGGGCTCCAGACAAAACCTGTTAACCCCTTTAATGGCCAGGTGCCAATCACAGGCCCAAAGTTTCATTACATGCTTCTATAACCTAAGAATAGGTTTGACTGCAAACGTACCACCCAATAAAGCCCAGCTTTCATCCACTGTAACCTTAAATTACCCTTTAACTCTCTCACTGATAGAGTTCACTGACAGAGAGGGTGACAAAAAACTGGTCTGCTCATGAGCACAGAGAAGAGAAGAGAAGAGAAGAGAAAAGAAGAGAAGAGAAGAGAAGAGAAGAGAAAAGAAGAGAAGAGATGAATGGAGAAGAGAAGAGATGAGATGATAGGTGCAAGGAACAGAAGAGGTAAAAGGACAGAAGAAGAGAAGGTAAATGGAGAGAGAAAAAGAGAGGAGAAGAGAAGAGAAGAGAAGGAGGAGGAGAAAGATATGAGGAGCTAAGAAAAGAAGAGAAGAGAACAGAAGAGATGAGATGATAGGTGCAAGGAACAGAAGAGGTAAAAGGACAGAAGAAGAGAAGGTAAATGGAGAGAGAAAAAGAGAGAAGAGAAGGAGGAGGAGAAAGATATGAGGAGCTAAGAAGAGAAGAGATGAATGGAGAAGAGAAGAGAAGAGAAGAGAAGAGAAGAGAAGAGAAGAGAAGAGAAGAGAAGAGAAGAGAAGATTTCACTACATGGTTAATAAGATTTCTACCATTCAGTATGTGCCACAAAACAATACAATCCAGCCATTTGTAGGGTTTGTTTCTTTTTCCTGTCCCATTTGACTGAAATGGCACCAACCTCCTGAAGTTTGAATGAAAACAACTTGACATATTACTACACATCCAACATTAATGATGATTTGTAACAATAACAGAGAAAATATTATTATTTCAACAAAAATTGGAACAAATTCCTTGGATGCAATTCAATTTTTTTCCCATTCATTTCTCACATATCAGCTGCTGCAATCAGAGACGTTTGCCCCTTTAGTGGCCAGGTGCCAATCACAGGCCCGAAGTTTCATTACATGCTTCTATAATCTAAGAATAGCTCATCCTGTTCGCACTGACGTCCCTGTAGTTACTGAATAATAAGCATTACTATGTATTAAGCCAGGGATTGTAAAAGGTTAATTTACAGTAAAATTATGTTCTCAGTGATAATAATGGTAAAAATCAGTAAAATTACAGTCATTTAATTTCTGTGAAAGTCTGCCTTTTGCTGTATTTCAACACTTTCATTTCATCTACTAGTTATTCTGACATACATCACTAATAACAACAATAACAGCTGTTAAAATAAACGCAAATGTCTGTGAAATAAAGGCAATTGCTTGCTTTTTCCTTTTTCTGTAGATTAACAACAGCAGTGTTACAGTGTTGGTTTATGTACATGCACATAACCATTTTTTGTTAAAAATAAACTATATTTAATATTACATTTCCAACTCTTTGTTTTATAGTAGCCTTAGTGCATTCTGCTAAGGGTTCTTCGTGTCTGATGTTGTGCTAAAATGCATTTTTGCTTTGAAACAAATGTTATTTTGTTCAACATGTTGTGAAGTAACCTCAAAGCTTCAACTTCTTCTGGAAATGTAGCTGCTTCATTAAAATTTTGCAATGGCCGTGTTCTTAAACTGCCCCAATACAAATATTTCCTATCATGACTTCAGTGACCAAAGTTATTGCTATTGTAGCATTAATAAAATATGCTAAATATATTTAAAGCACTTTTTAAGCACTAAACGCAAACTGAAACCAGTTCTCCACACATGTTTTAATTAGTATATTTGTAATATGTGATTAAAAGGTTCATAACACCAAAAAACTCACCTTCAATTTGGATAAATATGCAGTTATCACTAACAGCGCTACTGTTTACTGTTGAGATCATAACTCTGCAAGCATGTGTTGTCCTGGCGCGTGCTTCGCAGAGACTTTTTATGAAGGCGTTGAGCATAAATGGCTATAAAAAATGATTAAAATTTGAAATTCTGTGATGATCATTGTCTTTTATACTGTTATATATCATTACATTCAGTGACCTGAGAGGATAGAAGGTGCAGAGTTTAAAGGGTAAAGGCATGCATGACCCAACACGTACAGGAAAATCATCCACGGCTGGATCCCCCCTTTGATTCATTACACAGGCAGCTATGGGGCAGCTGATGGGTTGCCGTGGTGATGTGGAATGAGGAGAGGAATGGAGCATCCTACCTGATCTCACATCCTGTGGAGCAGAAAGTGTGAGTCCCGGGCGGGCGCTCGCTCGCTGCACAGCGGCTCGATCAGGACTGTTCAGCTGCTGCAGCATCTCAGCACTACTGCATCGGCCAGAGACAGAGGGAGAGAGAGAGAGAGGGAGAGAGAGAGAGAGAGAGAGAGAGAGAGACTATAGGAGAGGGGAGGGAGGTTTCAGAAAGTCTACACACATGTGCGCTAATGGACCAATAGGAAGACGCATGAGACCCAATTCAGCCACATGTAAAGACATGAACAGAGACACTCACAGATATAGATTTTCCATAATAATGAATATCAGTGTATGTACAGTTCTGGGTAAAAGTCAGAGACTATCCTTCATTAATTTCCAGTCAAAACAGCCATTATATTCAAGCTATTCATTTTTCAGGAGATAATTCTGATGAGTTGGATATTAGATTAGATATGATTAGATATAAAATACTCCACTCACTTCAGGAAGGAGAAAGTTATAAATAAAATAACAATAAATTAAAAAAAGAGGAGTTTTCAAAACTGGAGATGAAAAATGAATTAAAAGCTACAGAGAAAATGAGAGTCCTGACAACCACCTGGAAGACCTGGTAGACACTAAAGCTGCCCCATCAAATAAGCAGCACTTAATGCTTTCATCTTTGAGAGAGAGGAGGAAATCAAGCTACTTCAGTTCTGAAAACATCCACAGGTGTTTCTGTCCATCCTTCCACTGTGAGAAGACCACTCAGCACTGTGGGTCTGAAAGGATGTGTAGCTGTAAAGAAGAACCTCACTGAGAAAAGGAGACGGACACATCAAACAAAAAAGCTGAACAATGGACTGACCACCCCAGAGTCCAGACCTCAACATCACTGAATGTGTTTGATTACTTCAGAAAATGATCAACCAGCTTCTAAGCCTGAACTTTGGAGGTTTTGTCTGCAGATTCTTTGAGAAGCTGAAAGTGAGTCTCCTGAAAAGGATGGAGGCTGAAATAAGACTAAAGAGTGACACAGTAAATACTGAAAATTGTACATTATATTTGGATGTTGAAGCTTTGTGTATTTGTTTTTCTTTAACATATATTACATAACATTAGAATAAATACAATTAAATATACATACGGTTCATTATTATAAACTGAATGACAACCCATTCTAAATTCATAGGCATTAATATGGAGTTGGTCCCTCTTTGCAGCTACAACAGCTTCCACTCTTCTGGGAAGCTTTCTACAAGATTTCGTCTGCGGTGCCCGTTCATCCAGAAGAGCATTTATGAATTGTTTGATGGGGTTGGGGTCAGGGCTGTGTACAGGCCAGTCAAGTTCTTCCACACTAAACTCACCCAGCTGTGACTTTATGCCGCAATGGGACTGAACATATATATATATATATATATATATATATATATATATATATATATATACAAGAATGTTAAATAACCGGACTGTGCCTTACTAAATCCCTCACATTTAAAAATCAATTTGCATTTAGAATATTTTAATTAATAAGCAATAAATCCATCCAGCAATATATTGCAATAAGAAACTAATTAGGGACAAATGAAGCAATTCATTTACAGTAGACAAAGTTGTGAAGAGGCCGTACAGTGACCTGTTTATGATGTAAAGGACCGCAGCTCGCCTGCTGTGTGACTCCTGCTCTGCTTCCTCTGTGAAAGTCTGAGTGTAGAGGGGAGAAGAGTCCGCGGCCGGAGCGTCGTAGTCGTGGGCTGGGCTTTACTGGGACAGCGAATAGTGTGAATCTCATTGATTTATGGGAACTCTACTCCACAGGCTTTTGTGGAGCAGCTCTGTCATACACTTTACCACACAATGAATCTTCTAGTGAGGACACTTTACAAAACGCTGTGGTGAAAGATGGTCCTCCTCAGGCCACATTACTCTAAAGGCTGCTGCACCTTCTCACAGAATGACTGTAGTTTGGTGATCATTGGCGGGCAGTTTGCTGAAGGTCTGGAGGCTGAAGAACCCAAAGCTGCTGATTATTTAGCCAGTCCTGCCATCAAAGGGAAACTCCACCAATTTTTCTAACTTTTGGTAGAATTCAGTGTTTGAGATGTAAACAGTCATTCAGCGTGGTTTAATGTGAAATGATTGATTGTAGAGACTCTGATTTCTTTATAGAGGTGGTGAATGGAACCAGGAGTCGCCATGATTACAACACAAATATAGCCATTTTATTTACTATTAAAACCATCAGTAGTCCTACGCAAGTCTTCTGAGCTTTTATACGGAATGATGATGATGGGAAAATAGTGATAACTCTCAAAAAAACTTTAGAGTTTTTAGTCACAGTGACTATTGTAAACATACAGTACATTATGTATATCTATAGTGTCATGATTGGCCCCTCCCAGTCCAGTATGTGATTGTTTTGGTTTATTCCATGTGTGTTTGTTTTGGTGTGCTAGTCCTGCCCCTTGTTTGGTTACTCCTCCCCTAATTGTCTCCACCTGTTTTCCACCTGTCCCTCCTTATCCCTGTTGTATTTAAGCCCTGTGTTTGTACTTGGTCTTGGCTGGTCTTTGTCCTTGCCCTGTTTGATTGTATCGGTGTTTCTTTGATGTATTGGTCTGTGTTTGATGTTTGCTTTGTTTCTCTGTGTTATTGATTGTATTCTGTTTTTGTCATGTCTGTCCCACGATTTCTCTGTATTGGCTCTATGACCCTGGACTGTTCTGACCATGACCCTGGATTTGCCCTCAATAAAAGTCGCTTACCTCCGCACATGCGTCCGCTACCTTGCTCCCCATTACACATAGTAATACACTTTTCATGCAACCTGAAAAAAACTAAGTAGATATAGTATATAAATATGACGAAGCAAATTTAGTCAAATAACGGTTTTGAATATATATTTTTATATTTTGTGTTAATGTTGTGGAATTTAATTAATTTAAAATTAATTTTTTTTAACTTTCATTTATTTTTGTTCAGATTTCTTGGAATTCTGTGAAAGTTCATTTTTATAGGAACCCACTGTAACCCCAGATTAAAGTGTTAAGAATGGACATTTAAATGTTTGCTGCGAGACTGCAGCAGTTGTCTGCGGTGTGGGGTCACTTTGGTGGAGAAGTTTCACCACCTGAGGCCACAATATGCTGTTGCAGATGGCCCTCCTGAGATTTAGGACAGGAGCAACAGCATTAAATGCTGAGCCATTATCCAGAAATAGCATCCTAATATAGATAATCTGGGACAGTATATACATCCAGAAAAATGGTACCATTAACTGCCCTAAGGCAGCAAGCAAACTGAAGTGGGTCAAGGGAGAGTCTGAGATAGTGTAACTTATATATGAGAGCACATGATCTGACTGGCATGTCATAGTCACTGAAATACGCTGGTAATGATTGGTACACTGGTGTTTTAAGTACAAGGCAGTTGTGGTTCAGAGGCTTAGTTGACTTAAGCTGGTTCCTAAATTGTTCTTATTTTGGATCTATGGTTCTAGGAAAAAACGTATTAAACTTCTCTTACATTTTATGATGAGTGAACTAACATAAAAGTTCAGATATAAATGCTGGAATCAAATCTTGTTACATTAATTCATACACAAAGAAAATATATTTGTTATTTTTTCAAAATATTTCACAGCTTAGTAAGATATTTAAATATATTTTTGTTCAATTGCTCGTATATGTTCATTTTTAAAAAGGTACAGCATTACACACATGTCATCTTTTTGCATATGTGTCAATGTATTGCCATATATATGCCACCGCAGTTGTATTATATAAAAAAATTTAAAAGGAAAATATACATTTAGAGCAATATTTAGATTGTTATACATAACAAAGTTTTTCATATTAGCAAAAAATGAATATATATATATGTGTGTGTGTGTGTGTGTGTGTCTGTGTGTGTGTATCTGTGTAAGTGTGATGTGTGTGTGTGTGTGTGTGTGTGTGTGTGTGTGTGTGTGTGTGTTCCCCTCCTTCCTCCCCACCGCCACCAGTTTGGTCCTCACCCAGTGGTACAGGCAATAGGCTCCATCATTGCCGTCCCTATACAGCGGATATGCAAGGGGCCCTAAGAATTGTTAGATTTAAATGACCAAGAATTATAGTATTGTCTTCCTTCCTTCGCCTCTTGAGTCTTTCTGGTTTGAAAAGGCTTGATCTTCTTCTATAAAATGATCATTCTGGAGATACATAAGGGGTTTGTAGTGTTAAGCAGAGGTGTTGGAGTACATCCAGAATGGAGGTGATGCTAATGGAGCTAGACAATTAGCAGAGGCTACTGGACAGTCTCACCTTCCCCTCTGTGTTCTCCTCAGCTATACACCTGTATGTTGGTACAGGTGCTGCGAGGTCTGCCGCCTGTCACTGAGCCACCTCGTAAATACACCGTCTAACAAGGACAAACAAGAGAGGTGTCTGCAAACCCTGCTAGAGTGAAACTCACATTTATCTCCTTCACTGCCATCCCCTCTCTCTCAAACCACTGTCAAACTCTCTGAAGAGTTTGGCATAAAACATTTGTACCACTTCTTCAAATTCCCACAAATAGCCTGGATTGAAGGTGATAGCCTGAATATTCACAGGAGAGACTCAATGAAAATAACAGCGCTCCATGTATTCATGTCTACTAGCAAGTTACACCATCAGGGTGATGTGGGTGCGAACAGAACTCCTGAGGGAGCCAATTACAGGAAAACATTGACTTCACATTTATTGCTGCCAGACTGTAAAACTACACACTGCAGATTCATACTGGATTAAAATCACTCCACAATGATTACAGTCAGACTGTAAAACTACACACTGCAGATTCATACTGGATTAAAATCACTCCACAATGATTACAGTCAGACTGTAAAACTACACACTGCAGATTCATACTGGATTAAAATCACTCCACAATTATTACAGTCAGACTGTAAAACTACACACTGCAGATTCATACTGGATTAAAATCACTCCACAATGATTACAGTCAGACTGTAAAACTACACACTGCAGATTCATACTGGATTAAAATCACTCCACAATTATTACAGTCAGACTGTAAAACTACACACTGCAGATTCATACTGGATTAAAATCACTCCACAATTATTACAGTCAGACTGTAAAACTACACACGCTGCAGATTCATACTGGATTAAAATCACTCCACAATGATTACAGTCAGACTGTAAAACTACACACTGCAGATTCATACTGGATTAAAATCACTCCACAATTATTACAGTCAGACTGTATAACTACACACGCTGCAGATTCATACTGGATTAAAATCACTCCACAATTATTACAGTCAGACTGTAAAACTACACACACTGCAGATTCATACTGGATTAAAATCACTCCACAATGATTACAGTCAGACTGTAAAACTACACACACTGCAGATTCATACTGGATTAAAATCACTCCACAATTATTACAGTCAGACTGTAAAACTACACACACTGCAGATTCATACTTGATTAAAATCACTCCACAATTATGACAGTCAGACTGTAAAACTACACACTGCAGATGCATACTGGATTAATATCACTCCACAATTATTACCGTCAGACTGTAAAACTACACACTGCAGATTCATACTGGATTAATATCACTCCACAATTATTACAGTCAGACTGTAAAACTACACACACTGCAGATTCATACTTGATTAAAATCACTCCACAATTATGACAGTCAGACTGTAAAACTACACACACTGCAGATTCATACTGGATTAATATCACTCCACAATTATTACAGTCAGACTGTAAAACTACACGCTGCAGATTCATACTGGATTAAAATCACTCCACAATTATTACAGACAGACTGTAAAACTACACACTGCAGATTCATACTGGATTATAATCACTCCACAATTATTACAGTCAGACTGTAAAACTACACACTGCAGATTCATACTGGATTAAAATCACTCCACAATTATTACAGTCAGACTGTAAAACTACACACACTGCAGATTCATACTGGATTAAAATCACTCCACAATTATTACAGTCAGACTGTAAAACTACACACGCTGCAGATTCATACTGGATTAAAATCACTCCACAATTATTACAGACAGACTGTAAAACTACACACTGCAGATTCATACTGGATTATAATCACTCCACAATTATTACAGTCAGACTGTAAAACTACACACTGCAGATTCATACTGGATTAAAATCACTCCACAATTATTACAGTCAGACTGTAAAACTACACACTGCAGATTCATACTGGATTAAAATCACTCCACAATTATTACAGTCAGACTGTAAAACTACACACACTGCAGATTCATACTGGATTAAAATCACTCCACAATTATTACAGTCAGACTGTAAAACTACACACGCTGCAGATTCATACTGGATTATAATCGCTCCACAATTATTACAGTCAGACTGTAAAAACTACACACACTGCAGATTCATACTGGATTAAAATCACTCCACAATTATTACAGTCAGACTGTAAAACTACACACGCTGCAGATTCATACTGGATTAAAATCACTCCACAATTATTACAGTCAGACTGTAAAACTACACACACTGCAGATTCATACTGGATTAAAATCACTCCACAATTATTACAGTCAGACTGTAAAAACTACACACACTGCAGATTCATACTGGATTAAAATCACTCCACAATTATTACAGTCAGACTGTAAAACTACACACGCTGCAGATTCATACTGGATTAAAATCACTCCACAATTATTACAGTCAGACTGTAAAAACTACACACACTGCAGATTCATACTGGATTAAAATCACTCCACAATTATTACAGTCAGACTGTAAAAACTACACACACTGCAGATTCATACTGGATTAAAATCACTCCACAATTATTACAGTCAGACTGTAAAACTACACGCTGCAGATTCATACTGGATTAAAATCACTCCACAATTATTACAGACAGACTGTAAAACTACACACTGCAGATTCATACTGGATTATAATCACTCCACAATTATTACAGTCAGACTGTAAAACTACACACTGCAGATTCATACTGGATTAAAATCACTCCACAATTATTACAGTCAGACTGTAAAACTACACACACTGCAGATTCATACTGGATTAAAATCACTCCACAATTATTACAGTCAGACTGTAAAACTACACACTGCAGATTCATACTGGATTAAAATCACTCCACAATTATTACAGTCAGACTGTAAAACTACACACACTGCAGATTCATACTGGATTAAAATCACTCCACAATTATTACAGTCAGACTGTAAAACTACACACGCTGCAGATTCATACTAGATTATAATCGCTCCACAATTATTACAGTCAGACTGTAAAACTACACACACTGCAGATTCATACTGGATTAAAATCACTCCACAATTATTACAGTCAGACTGTAAAACTACACACACTGCAGATTCATACTGGATTAAAATCACTCCACAATTATTACAGTCAGACTGTAAAACTACACGCACTGCAGATTCATACTGGATTAAAATCACTCCACAATTATGACAGTCAGACTGTAAAACTACACACACTGCAGATTCATACTGGATTAAAATCACTCCACAATTATTACAGTCAGACTGTAAAAACTACACACACTGCAGATTCATACTGGATTAAAATCACTCCACAATTATTACAGTCAGACTGTAAAACTACACACGCTGCAGATTCATACTGGATTAAAATCACTCCACAATTATTACAGTCAGACTGTAAAAACTACACACACTGCAGATTCATACTGGATTAAAATCACTCCACAATTATTACAGTCAGACTGTAAAACTACACACGCTGCAGATTCATACTGGATTAAAATCACTCCACAATTATTACAGTCAGACTGTAAAAACTACACAGATATCAGCCGCAGCATTTGTTTCCCTACTGTGAATAGGGACAGTTCGGTTGTCAATTAAATTGTTCACAGTACAAACATACTGGCTCATACAAATCTCTCAGCTCCACATAGCTGCATGCACGGACACACACACACACACACACACACACACACACACACACACACACACACACACACACAAGTCTGTGAAGTGTGGGGATATTACACAGACTTCAGTTCATTTCCTTGAGACTTAACCAAACCTTAACCATGACTGCTACCAGTCTAACCCTATACCAAACCCTGACCCTAAAACTTGTCTTCATCATAAAATGTAATGATTTATGCTGTGAGAAGCAACTTGTGAGTGAGACCCCACAATGTGAGTGTATAAACAGGTTTTGGTCCCCACAGTGTGGCATAAACCTAACACACACACACGCAGTCATTTCTCCTTGGTATTGCACAACAATTTCTTTGCTGACGCTGTTTTGGACCAAAGAACAAGGAGTAGTTTAGGAATACAATAGGGATTCATTTGTGCATCCACTCAACCATGACTACCCTCAGAGCTCATTTCAGAGCAGCAGAAAAATAGACAGCCAGAAAGAAAGAAAGAACTTGTAGACCTTATGGAAAGTACAGTACCTCAAGAGCAAAAGGTCTAAATAATCATTGTTAAAAATTACAAATACAACTCAAATTAAAATCATGACATATCGTACAATCATTGCTCTCTTATGAAGAGTAAGGTATCATTTTCAAGCAATGGTTTGGTAAGAAATCTATAAAAATGAAAAATGTAATCAGCCAGGGCGTCTTTTGCTTCTTTAGTATAGCACTGGACCTACAAGGCTAACAAAGCTAGCAAACACTAGAAGTCAAAAGCCACCCAAGTCTTTGCCGTAAATACATCCTCAAAACTATACTCACAAAAAACTTTTGAGTGACCACTGACGTCTATTGTTTGTTAGTGATGTTAACTTCATAGCTCCAGCACTGAAGCAAAACTTAGACTCCAAATATATTGAGTAAATCTGGATTAAGTGGAAAATTATGGATATTTGATTTTGTGAGCTGAGATCATGCCTTTAACATGGTGGTGGTAGTATGAGGGGATGCTGATGGGTATGCTGAGAACTTGGGTTGGAGTTCTGGGCAGCTTCGGCCTGTATGTAGAAGGCCAGACCCCCTCATAGCTGTAGCAGGACTGATGTAGGACTGAGGAACAGGGAGGAGATGGGGTGATGCTGAGAACTTGGGTTGGAGTTCTGGGCAGCTTTGGCCTGTATGTAGAAGGCCAGACCCCCTCATAGCTGTAGCAGGACTGATGTAGGACTGAGGAACAGGGAGGAGATGGGGTGATGCTGAGAACTTGGGTTGGAGTTCTGGGCAGCTTTGGCCTGTATGTAGAAGGCCAGACCCCCTCATAGCTGGGGGTGGGGGGGTATGCTGAGAACTTGGGTTGGAGTTCTGGGCAGCTTCGGCCTGTAGAAAGAAGGCCAGACCCCCTCATAGCTGTAGCAGGACTGACTGGTGGTGGTGGGGATTGCAAACACTTCATTACAGATACGGAATGTGAAGACGTGACTTTAAGGGGCGTTAGATTGGAAGAAGGAGGGGTTTCAGGAATGTTCCTCCCCCCAAACCTCAGTTCTAACATTTTTCAACAAAGTATTCCTTTAACAGTCCCCCTTAATCCCACTGCCACATGTGAAAAACAACAGGTTTCTGTGTGCGTATACTGTAGATACTTCGCGTCAACTGTATTTTTTTTTTTGGCTTTTTACTCCACTATCACAAAAAATTCGGAATGATTCATCCAAATTAATAATAACTTTTTTATTACTTTCATAAATGATGCATATTCAGCCCAGATAAAAACCTGAGCCTTTTTCTTCAGTGTCAGCTACAATACAAACTGGCTGAAGTATTTTTAAGTTACAGGTGCGTGTAATCAAAGTGGCAGCTCCTGGCCATTTTAGGGGTTAAAGTTGGAGTGACCTAAGAAAGAAATGTCCCTAAATAACTTTCTGCACTTTGAGGTCAAGTCCTTAATTGGAACGAACCTGAACAGAACAATAACTCTTTCATTTGCCCAGACTGCGGGTAAATTTGCCCTCCAGTCTTCTATATTTTGCATGTCGGACACGCAATGTTTACTCAGTAATTTGAATGTATATGTTGAGCAAAAAGAGACAAATTACATTACGCTGTTTCTAGTTTTCCTCACGCGAAGGTCTCATGTAGTGCTTCTCCCACTGAGACGTTTTTAAACAGATGGAAATGGGAACGTGTAGAAATCTGAGAATCTGGAGCATCATATGCTGAGCACAGTGGAGTATCTGGCTTTACTCAAAGCGTAAAAATCCCCTCTGAAAACAGCCCCCCCACCCACCAACCCCCGACATTCCTTTTCAAAAAGTGGAAGCAACAGCAGATGAGAAAACTCCGGTAACATTTGTACGGATTTCCAACTTCCCATGAAACCCTAATTTAATGGCTCGTGTGTTTGAAACGCTTGGCTTCAGTATGAGGCTTTTAAGCGATTTCAAGTCGATACGATGTGGTCAACTGGTTCAACTGTAGACTGACTGCTGCTGTACCTTGCCCACAGTAATCTCTCTGACATTAACATGTAAATCTCTGAGGGTGCAAAAACACTTGAAGCTTTGAAGTCCTTTGAACCGTTCCGTCTGCTGGGATTTAATCAGAAGAGTTCAAATGAAACAGCATTCTGTTTCATCTACAATCCCCACACTACTGCACTCTATGTAGGACAGGATGGGCTAAAGTCCAGGTGTTGATGTATTGTTGAAATGTTGGGTGAAATCAGGGCAGAATTAAAGTGCAGGGCAGCATTAAGTTCAACAGCGGATGAGAAGGCCTCAAAGCTGAAAGCTTCACTCCAGAAAACAGAGTGATAATTGCATTTAGTGGGACGTCTGGCTCTGCTGAGAACTTGGCAGAAAGGAATACTTCTCTCAAAATTGAATGGCCATTTTATTTAACAATGAATGAGGAGGACCAGCTGGCCTGAGCTCATGTGCAAAGGGTTAAAGGAATTGTTACACTATTAGGCACAAAAAATGTATAAAATGATATCTTTGTCAAGTAAAACGGTCTTAAATATAGTTAATATCTATTTCTCCTCTTGAGATTGCTGTAAGCTTAATTTAAGATAATTAGCCTTATTTCTACCATTTTTACTGGTTTTAAGTAATTAAATAAATATTGTCAGGTATTTTTTCTTGTTTTAAGAAGTGTGCCTGAAACCAGCGAAATCATCTGCCAATATAGTGAAATACTTTTACTTAATAACATTTCTTTGAACAAGTGAAAAGTGTCTTATAAAAAATGCACAACCATCTCAAAATTGGAAATTTTAGATACATTGACTAGATTTAAGATATTTTCACTTGATAAGATGACATTCTTTGTAGTGTAATTATTGAGTTCAGGTGTTTCAGCCACAACCATTGCTAACAGGTGTATAAAATCAACCACATAGCCATGCAATCTCCACAAACACTGACAGACAACTGCTCAGTGACTTTAAACATGGCACTTGTCTCAGATCACTATGCGCAATGCCAAGCATTGGCTGGAGTGGTGTAAGCTTGCCACCACTGGACTCTGGAGCAGTGGAAACGTGTTCTCTGGAGTCACGATCTGGCGGTCTGATGGATGAATCTAGGTTTTGTGAATGCTGGGAGACATGGCGAAATACAATACTTCCAACAGTAAAGTTTGGTGGAGGAGGGATAATGGGCTGAGGCGTCTTAGTTCTAGTGAAAGGTATTAATGCTACAGCACAAAGACATTTTAGATAATTATATGCTTCCAACTTTGGAGCAGCAGTTTGGGGAAGAGACTTTCCTGTTCCAAGCTTCACAACAAGTTCAGTGTGGAGGAACTCCAGTGACCTGCACAAACTCCTGACCTCAGCCCCTCTGAACACCTTCGAGATGAACTGGAACATCGAATGTGAGCCAGGCCGTCTCTTCCATGAGTGTCTGACCTCACAAATGCTCGTTTGACTGAATGGGCACAAATTCCCACAGACACACTCCGAAATCTTGTGCAAAGCCTTTCCAGAAGAGTGGAAAGTGGCCAGCTCCATCTGAATGCCCGTGGTTTTGGAATGGGATGTCCAACAAGCTCATATAGGTGTGATGGTCACGTTTCCAGACACTTTTGAGCATATAGTTCACAATGATTGAAAAGGAATGTGAAGCAAGTAGCATGAGCTTGTTTGCATAAAGCTGATTTGCTCCTGCTAACTTCCTTTCATTGCCAGCAGTTTAGCGTGTTGGTGTCGAGTGAAAGTTATACTCCCGTCAAAAGTGATTGGAGATTTTTAGTGACTAGCTAGCGTGACCTCTTTTGCCAAGCGAATGGATTTGTAAAATGAATGCTTCCTCCAAAAAAGAAATGCTAACATGGCTAACAGTCAGACAAGATTAAGGGGCAGAAACTACTTTGAGCACATCTGTGTGATTCTAATTTGGCGCTTATTTTCATGCTGCGCTCATTTTTAGCAACATACTGGGTTTTGGTATGTTAAAGGAGTCGCTGGCCCGAAATGAAGGATTTTAAACGGTGACTGAAGATCATGGGCTAGCTAGCAAGAGCTCATTTGCAATTGGTTGTTCTAAATGAACGCCCAAATAGGCTAACATCACTTACACTAGCAGGAAACCAACTTGCACGAGTCTCTGTTTGTGACGCTGTCTTGTCCCAGTTAACATTTCAGTGAAAAAATTTGGTCCTATCTGATACTAACGAGGGCGGCACGGTGGCGTGGTGGGTAGCGCTGTCGCCTCACAGCAAGGAGGGCCTGGGTTCGATTCCCTGGCCGGGTGACCGGGGTCCTCTCTGTGTGGAGTTTGCATGTTCTCTGCGTGGGTTTCCTCCGGGTTCTCCAGTTTCCTCCCACAGTCCAAAGACATGCAGTCAGGCCAATTGGACGTGCTAAATTGCCCCTAGGTGTGAGTGACTGTCTGTGTCTGTCTGTCTGCCCTGCGATGGACTGGCGACCCATCCAGGGTGTATCCTGCCTTCCGCCTGAAGACTGCTGGGATAGGCTCCAGCACCCCCCTGCGACCCTGACGGAGAAGCGGCTTAGAAAATGGATGGATGGATGGATGATACTAACGATAACGAAAGCCGGCTATTCATTTTTACAAACTGTTTCTTATTTGTAGTTTTTATTGAAACAAACTAAACATTTTGCTCAAACATGAAGGTTCTACACCTTAAATCCTACCACATCTGTATTTGTAGTAGAGGAGATATTTTACTGTAATTTAAATGAAGGAAAAAGTTATTGTTTCGTGTACAGCCTTGTTTTGTAGGGCGGAAACAACCGTTCTTTATTGTTATATGTTTTTAATATATTAGAGCAAAGAGAAAAGTTGGAATAGTCAAATCTGTTGATACAGAATGCAAACGGAGTGCTTTATAACTGTGTTAGGTAATTACCTGATATAGTTACATTTGGACATTATGGCAAGTCAAAAAGTGCATCTTTTGCCCTGTATGGTTTTCCAGCGAACGCAGATTTTTGAGAAACCGGCTTGAGCTCATTTGCAAAGGAAATTGATGCGTTGAAGTACTTCCCCCAAAGTGCTAACATGGCTAACAATTAACAGAGATAAGCACGGACCAAGTGTCTTGAATGTATTTGCATAATGCTAACTTGCCCTGTCTAGGTTTCAATCATTGTTAGCAGCATGTGGCATTTTCCTGTCAATCATTTCATGGAATTACTTTGATTCAAGAGAGTGTGGAAGTGCGACTGCATTACCTCACCCGTCCCAGAGTAGTTGCCTAAAACAAATGAATGTGTTGAAGTGTAGGCCTGACCATTCAACACCCTTTATTTTGGCTCATCAGCAGTGTACGCAAATGAGTTCACTCTGTCTTCAGGTGTGAACAGCTTTTGCAGTCGACCATAAATCAGCTGAAAAGTAACAGCACTGCATTAGCAGTCCAGAAGATAAATAAATACTGCGCTTGTGCGTCTTATCATCTTTATTAAGTCGGTGTATCAGCCGCGTTCTGTGAAGAGTGGCTTTTGGACTAATGAGGTGCGTATAATCTAACGGGGCAGGTGCTGTGGTGCGCTGCAGCCTTCAAAACGCCGACTGTATAAGCGCTAATAAAGGTTACTACCTCATCCCGTTAGGCTAAACCAAAGGAACTAATGTGTGCCATTAACACTGCAGCAAGGCCCAGCTATATGCACTAAAACCACTGGTGTTAACTCTGCAATGCAGAGAGTTTCTCGTCCAGAGTTACGTTCCATTAAGCACGTTCAAATTAGCTACGTAGGAATTAACTCAACACTGTGGATTTTACTGCATGCAATGAAACAGCAGGGCTGGACACAGGAGGTCTAAATACAGAACATGTTTATTCTAAAGGTGGTCGATGTGGCAGAAGTAGATCTTCATGGCCGAGTGTTTTTGAAGTTTGTGAACCAAATGCTGCAGGGTTATGTTTAAAAAAGGACATTTTTTATTGTTTATGAGAGATGTCATAAAGGGCTACCATCCAATCAGCTGCGTTACAATGCAGTTTATACAGCTGCTGTACACTGGTTAGTGTTGTTTCTCTATAATTAGGCTTAAACCTTTTAGTTTTTGAGGTATCAACTCCAGAATGTTCATCTGAGAGTGAGAATGTGTTTGGGTACAGCTATTTGACTGGACATATGGCTTATGTGTAGCAACCATTCAAAGTCAGTTAACTATAAAAGAAATGAATGGTGAAATGTTTTTATATACCACTACAGTCATTTGTACACCCGTCTTATGTCACCATGAAAAAAGTACACTAGCAAAATCATAACAACTGCCTGGGACACCATAGCTACTTCCTTGAAACAATGAGTTATACCATAGTAACCACCCTCCAATAACCTAGCAACCACATTTCACACCATAGAAACCCCCTAGCAACTAGTACAGAAATGATAGCAACCACCTAACAACACAATAGACTACCTCCAATACCATAATAGCCAACTGTAATAACATGACATCTTTGGAACCACCTGGGATACAAAACTAGCCACCTTGTAACCATCAATTATACCATGGTAACCACCTTCCAATAGCCTAGCAACCACATTTCACGCCACAGAAAACCAGCACAGATACTATAACAACCACCTTACATCATAGACCACTTCCAATACCATAGCAGCTACCTCCAATACCATAGCAACCACCTGTAATAACATATGAAATACTTAGAAACATCCTAGCAACTACCTAAGATACCATAGCAACCGTCAGCAATACCTTTGTAACCACGTACAATACAATAGCAACTGCTTAGCAATAATCTAGCAATGTCCAGAATGTCATTGAAACCAACTAGCAACCACTTGGAATACCATAGCAATCACCTGCGATAACATAGCAATGCTCCGGAATTGTTTAACTGCACAAACACTCAGGAAAATCACTCTAGATACACAAAACCTGGATATGAAATAACACGGGGGTCACATAATGAGCAAATGGGTCAGTTATAATTTTCAGTGCCAGGCAAAAATGCCACTTACACAATAAAATCCACATTAACATTGTCACTTAAAGTTCAGCTGGAATCTATAGGGAAAACTGCAGCCTGTGAATTTCCCTGTGTTGTTTTAATTTAAACAGAGCTGACCACAAGCCTGGAAAAACACCGTAAACTGTAATAAGTATACAGCGCTTGCTCTTTCCTGAACAGTTGTGGTAGACGGTTTGGTGAGACAAACATTTATGCCATTTGAGTTCAATGGCTCCAAGGCTTTTCATCAGCAGAATCTCTTTTCCCTTTTTCTGTGATGTGGCAAGAAAAGAAATTATGCAGATGCTCTGTTAAACTTGCTG
The DNA here is from genome assembly GCF_015220715.1 of Pygocentrus nattereri. Lineage (NCBI taxonomy): Eukaryota > Metazoa > Chordata > Actinopteri > Characiformes > Serrasalmidae > Pygocentrus > Pygocentrus nattereri. The sequence goes on from NC_051225.1 coordinate 35,962,611, forward strand.
GAAGTAACTGAAAACAGACCCAAAGCCAGCAGATTCTTTGGAATAATGACCTCAATAAGGGTCTATTCATGGAATACATTTGACTGGTTTACAGGAACAGATTAATGAGGAAAGCCCTGTGGAAATACAGCTTAAATTGTCTCGGATCAGATGTCCTTGGCCTCCTAATACCTGTCACATTCTATACATGAGGGTCAACTTCTGTGTTATGAAGGCAGATCGGCGTCGCTGAAGAGGCTGAAGTGATGTTTAAAGCTCTGCACTTTTCTAATGTAGGTTGGTTACAGTGCCATTCACTGACTTCATATATTGCAAACAGTTCTTTCAACATGATAAAAGGACCACATACAGTAGTCTGTGTATTGAAAGACTTTATCATGTTTACTCAGGACATAAACAGTTTACTTTACAGCTGAGATTTTATTGTCCATCCATCCATTTTCTAAGCTGCTTCTCCGTCATGGTCGGGGGATGCTGGAGCCTATCCCAGCAGTCTTCGGGCGGAAGGCAGGATACACCTTGGACAGGTCGCCAGTCCATCGCAGGGAAGGGCATCGCAGGACAGACAGACACAGACAGTCACACACACACTCACACCCAGGGGCAATTTAGCATGTCCAATTGGCCTGACTGCATGTCTTTGGACTGTGGGAGGAAACTGGAGAACCCGGAGAACATGCAAACTCCACACAGAGAGGACCCTGGTCGCCCGGCCGGGGAATCGAACCCAGGCCCTCCTTGCTGTGAGGCGACAGTTTATTGTGAAAGTTTATTATAGATATTATAGATATATTTGCACATTTGAGCAAACAGTTCAATAAAAATTTTACTTTTTGCACTGTTTTTAGAAATGTATTGCATCTGTATCAGTCTAACTTTATTTTATTACACACTTTCATATACAAATTGTATAGTACATTAACTCTTATTTTATTTTATTATGATTTATTATGATCCTTATTTTGTTGTAAATAGTCTAGAGATTTAGCTTTAATTTTTATTATTTATAATGTTGATAATGTTTATACTGTTTCCTGTTTCTATTACTGAGTGTCTTACTCCTGTTACTCTGCTGCTGCTGTAATACTGTGAATTTCCCCGCTGTGGGACTAATAAAGGATTATCTTATCTTATCTTAAAACTAATGCAACATTTTTTGCATATTTAAAAAGTATCTTTAAAAAATCTGACATTTTATTTCTGTTTATGTGTATCTCTAGATATTTTTATAAAAGTAGCATATTAAAAAATAATAAATAATAATAATAAATTAAAAAATGTATGACTTCGAAATTGTAATGTACATGTTTTAAACTTGTAGATTTGTCCTTTTATTGCTTTTTAAAAAATCTGCAGAACTTAAAAATATGCAATAAAATGTCTAAAATCTATAGGCTTAAAATGTACAGTAAATGTCTTTACACCTGTAGATTTTAGACATTTCATTGCACAATTTCAATCTGTAGAACTTTAGAAAAAATCTTTCCAAAGCATTAAAATGTGCAATAAATTATTTTTTCTAAAATCTACAGGTTAAAAAAAACAGCAATTTTTAAAAACCTGCAGATTATAAAAATTTGATTCCATATTTTGTGCATTTTATGTATCAGTAGACACTTTAAAAGATATCATATTAAAAAAAAACATGACTTTGAAATTGCAATTTACACTGTAGGTTTAGAACATTTGATCGCACATTTCTTTAATCTAAAGAGCTTTTAGGAAAAAATCACCACTTTAAGAAATGTGCAATAAAATCTCTAAAAGTCTACAGCTTTGAAAAGGTGCAGTAAATTGCTGTAGATTTGAGATGTTTTGTTGCGTTTTATTGGTCAGTAAATCTAAAAAACGCGTGTTTGAAGTTTGTTGTGTGAAGTTTTGTTCCACATTTTTGCTTTAAATGTTTCTCCGCGGTGTTTCAGACTCATTCGGTCAAACCGGGTCGCGGATTCGCTCCTGATTTGGTCCGAATGTGGGTCAGAATGTAAAGACAGGCCAGCGCGCACGTCACTGGGTCCAGGCTGCCTCTCGCCCCTCCGCTCCGGTTTGAGGCTGCGGTAATGAATTCAGCCTGAAGTCTCGCGTTGTTTCCGCCGCCTTTCAGACATCTTGCGCTCGCTGAGGCTCCCGAGCAGAAGCGGCTACCAGGCGGCAGGACGAGCCGAACGGAGCCCGCAGATAAACGTCCGCTCCTCCGCGCCTCCGCAGGACTCCGTTACCGTAGCGCGGCGCGAGCGAATGGGCGGCTGGAGCGTCTGGCTTTGATCTGACCGCTGCGTGCGTCATTAACGTTCGGTGGTGTTTTTGTTTTTTGTTGTTGTTGTTGTTGTTTTTTCCGTTCGAGGGCAGAAAAGGGAGAGCATGGCAACACCGGCCGCCGTCAACCCCTCGGGTAAGTGAAAGATCTGCGATCAGAAACGATCGATTATGTGATTAGAAGTGGCTGTCCGGCACGAGGGGAGGTTTTCTCCCCCTCAACAAAAGAAACGGTGCTGACTAGGGGGACCGGGGGTGAGCATCACCCCTCCTCCACCCCTCCTCCTCCTCCTCCTCTTCCTCACGGTGCTTAGGCTTTAAAGATTTGGCAGAGCGTTGACGCAGAGGAGCAGCCTTATGGGCATCATGTGCAGAAAGTCCATAAAGGCTGCGTTCGCACATGATGCCCATAAGGCTGCGCGGGGAGCTGCTCCAACTCGAGCGCTCTCCTTCCTCCGATGCAAATGAGATGCTGAATGGATTTGCCACAAGGCACTACGTGATCTGCTCTGCTTTTGCTTTCCATTGCATTTTCTCTGCTCCCATCTCACCAGGCTCTCCTTTGGGCTCCGTTGCTGGTGGCTCCTTTGGCTCGAGCTTTGGAGCTGCTCTCCGGTGGGCTTGCATGGCTCAGATTGTGCCTGTTGATTCCAGTTTTTAAGCCGTGGAGGAAATCTGCAGTGAGCTGGTTGTTACAGCAAAGGCCTCGTCTAGGGCTCCAGCACAAAACGTCCAGTTGCAGTTCTTCTGACCAGCATTGTGATTCAAATGCGTTTTCAGGCCTGTTTTTCGGCCAAGATGACCAGAATGTCCGCTTGAATGAGGCTTGAACGTTGAGTAGGTGAGACTACAAGTTGTCATGGTGGTGATATTACCTAGACATACGTATGGCTGCCGTTGGAAACAAAACCTTGTATCTTCATTTTTGTCATTTTTCAGTTTTTGATATAATTTGGAGGTACTGAAATGATTGTCCTTTATATTGGGTGTAAATTTCGTGATGATTGCACCGAAAGAAATGGGCCGAAATGACGTGGGAAAACGTCTGGTTCCATTGACTTACATTATAAGTGAAGTAAGTTTTTTCCTTCTCCTGTAAAGTTGCCCTTTTGGACGTTGTACGTTGCTTCTAACTCATCTACAGCTCCATGGCATTAGACTAAATTTCCTCATTTAAAACTTAAGACAGCATTATTCATAATGTATTCCTCAGGCCGAGCCTCGTGCATCCCTGCCTTCGATTGGAGGCCGTCAAGGAGGTTGAGAAGGTTGAGAAGATGTTGTGTCGAGCATAGTGGAGATCAGGAAACCAAGCTTGTGTTTGTGGTTGGTGGAGTTCTAAGGTTCTAAAGCTTAAACCTGAATTTGTTAGAGATTTCAGTGCAGGTAGGTGCGAGATTTGACGTAATCCTTGTCCATGAAACAAGCCCAGAGTGACTCTGGGATCTTTAGTCCGGCAGATGTTGTCCAATCCATTCCTGGAAGCTGAAGTGGTGCTGGCAGTGTAACAGAGTACCACAGGAATGTGGCTTCAGATTGTGCATTCAAATCCAGAAAGGTTTTGTTGTTCGCTTTGAGGTGTTGACAGAGGCATATGCAAAACTGCATCTGAATTCATTGTATGATTTAATACGATACATTTGTGCATCACAGAGGTGGACGTTATGGCAAGAATCTAATATTGCAAACTTTTCTCAGTACATGATATGTCACAACATTCGTTTTTTCAGACGTGTGATCAGCTGGAACAGAGAAAAAGAATCTACATTTGTACAAAGTACCCTGTAAAACTTTGAACACTGATTCGATTTTGTACTTGGGATACTGTGTTGCACTAAATCCAGTTAAACAGGCTTAATTTTGCTCTCTTTATAATGAAACAGGCAGTTGGTCAGTGTTCTGCAAGTACTGACCATATCCACGATGTGTTAAGAAAAACATACTGTATTGTATTGTGACTGATACACTCACCGGCCACTTTATTAGGTACAATAATGTTCAATTGCTTGTTAACACAAATAGCTATCCAGCCAATCACACGGCTGCAACTCAATGCATGTAGAGGTGGTCAAGACAACTTGCTGAAGTGCAGACCGAGCATCAGAACGGGGGAAGAAAGGGGATTTAAGGGGCTTTGAACGCGGTGTGGTTGTTGGTGCCAGACGGGCTGGTCTGAGTATTTCAGAAACTGCTGATCTGCTGGGATTTTCACACACAACCATCTCTAGGGTTCACAGAGAACGGTCCAAAAAGAGGAAACATCCAGTGAGCGGTCAGTTGTGTGGACGAAAATGCCTTGTTGATGTGAGAGGTCAGAGGAGAACGGGCAGACTGGTTCCAGATGATAGAAAGGCGACAGGAACTCAAATAACCAACCAGAATCTCTGAGGAACGTTTCCAGCACCTTGTTGAAAGTCTGCCACGAAGAATTAAGGCAGTTCTGAAGGCACAAGGGGGTCCAACCTTTTACTAGCAAGGTGTACCTAATAAAGTGGTTTACAATAACTTTAACTATATATATATATATAGACATATTGCCCAGCACTGATGTCTCATTTCAGGATGGCAAAAATAAGGACTAAAATATCCCTTATTTTATAAATAATAATAATAGTAATAAACTTAGAATGACTTTACATAACATCTTTCATAAAATGCTTCATAAAACTCAGGGAGCAATTTGAGAAAATGAAAGCACTAAAGAAAAGCAAGTGCAAAATTAGGGGTGGGCGATTAATGCAAAAATATTATAGCACGATACATTCTCACGATATGTATGTGGTTTCCTAAGATTTAATGAGCTGGAACAAACATAGAACCTGTAGTGCCACACACACTATGAATAGTGCTAAAAAACTACAATAAAAAATGACTAATGATTTTATTCAATGTTTCACAAACACGCACTGAACTAAACTCGGCCTAACTGCTCACTCTGTAGTGAAAATATCTGAATGCTCAAAAAAGTGCAACAAAGTCCATGGAATCCGAAGTAACGGAAAATCAGTTACGATGAAATATCATCATATGGCCCGCCTCTAGTCGTTACCTGTTGCTATTTTGTTGATGCCAGCAGAGAATACAAGACGGGAGCTTTTAGCGGCTTGAAAACATCAGGGATTTTTCTGCAAGCATGCACGCTAACATATCCCGCGATGGCTGGTTTGCAAGCAAAGAAACAAACCTGCAAACATAGCAGTCCACATTGTAGCAGTCCAGAGCTGTACGTAAAATAATAAACCATGCATAAAAAATAAAAGTTGCATAAATGAATGTTTTAATCATTGCTAAAGTGGAACAAATTGCCATTTTGACCATGAAAAGACAGAAGCAACATGTGAAGGTTTTGTTTGCAATTGATCCATCCATCCATCCATCCATCGTCCAAGCCGCTTCTCCATCAGGGTCACGGGGGGGGGCTTTGCTGGAGCCTATCCCAGCAGTCAAGGCAGGATGCACCCTGGACAGGTCGCCAGTCCATCGCAGGGCAGACAGACAGACACAGACACTCACTCACACCCAGGGGCAATTCAGCATGTCCATTTGGCCTGACTGCACGTCTTTGGACTATGAGAGGAAACTGGAGAACCCAAAGGAAACCCACGCAGACATGGGGAGAACATGCAAACTCCACACAGAGAGGACCCTGGTCACCCGGCCGGGGGAACCGAACCCACCACGCCACCATGCCGCCCCTGTTTGCAGTTGATCTTTTGCTGAAATGACGTCAGTAAGCGCTTAAACTTGACAGCATTTTAATACAGATGTACACACATGCGACAGTCGCGCTCATATGTCTGACTTTTTCCCTTTTATCCTTTTTGTTGTGACAGTTTGATTGTGAAATCTATAGAAGACGATCCACTGCAAAAATCGTGGTCATGTCAAATAGTTGCAGGAGATTATATGATATTTATGACAGGCTTATTCAAGGTTTAGATCAGATCGGTATCATTATCACAAAAGAAAAAAGTAGGCATGGCATTGATATGAGAATTGTAACCATGATATTTTTTTTTTTTTGACTGATATTTGCCTAAAAACATGATATTCGGTGGCGTATTTATCGTACTGTGTGCACTGTATTGTATTTTACTCTCAGACAGATTTAGTTCATTTCTCTTAGACTGACATTATAAATGTTTATGTTTATATGACGACATCTCTACATTCTGCTTTTGACGTTAGAGCTCTGTGCTTTATGCCTGTGGTAAACAGTTTTGTTTTCCCGCTCTGATACACCTGAATCAAATCCTACAGGGCTTCATTAGCACGTTATTTAAGCTACAAATAAGCGGAAAGCTTAAAAAAAATCATAAACTGCCCATATCCTACGTTTCAATTATTTACTAATTTTCCTTTATGTGGAATTTAACATTTATGTCCCCAAATTACCTTTACGGCTATCCTGTATTGGGTCCCTTCCAAAAAGCAGCCAGGCTGAAACACTCCTTATAACTTCAGTTTGAGTGGGCGGGGCTAAACGGCTACAGTCTGAATAGGCAGATGGATGTAAACAAGATGTTTTTGTGACATCACAAAAAGAATGAAAAAGGTCTTTCATTTGAATAAAGCGAGTAAAATGAGTTTTCTGTCGAATGGGCCGTGATCTTGACTGAAGGCCGTAAAACAGATCAATAAATGATTTTAGCAGAACCGAGACGTCCCAGATGAGTTTCTGTGAGTGCTTTGATACGTCAAGACTCTTATGGGATCCAGCGAACATGAAGTATTTGGTCATAATCATATAATGCAGGCCAGTTTATCACCATGTTGCAAAACATATTGCATGGTCAATATGTAGCAGTGTAGTTGCAATACTAGTATTCTGTCCGTATCGTCCAGCTCTAATAAAGGAGCCCCTCAGGGTTTGTGCAGGGACACACGCTGGTGCGGAAACACCTTTTCCCGAGGTGCGGTTATTCCGTGATCGTCTGTGAGGAAACCTACAAAGGGCCTTTTTCTCTGAAATGTTTAATGGAGCATAATGCATGAAAGTTCAGCTTATTTTATTCATTTTTCAAACATGTGTGAAATGCACACTCTTTCTGTGACTTACCCAGGCTGGTAGCATATGCCACGGCAGTCACGATCGTGGAGGCGTCTGTGGTTCTATTTTGGTCGAACCGAGTGGTCCGGGGGTGATGAGCAAACACCACGCAGGCTATGAAACGCTGGTCCAAAGCACCCTTTGACTTAAATGTGTTGTAGCAGTTTAAGCTCAACAAACCAGCCTTTTAACCATGATCGTATGGATTGAACTGGTTCTTAAAGGGGACTTCCACCAAAATGTTCTAATTTCTGTGCAGTTCAGTGGTTGAGATACAAACACACTCATCAAGGGTAGTTTGATTTGTGATGGTTGATTGTAGAGAAGTAGGTTTATTTGCAGTGATGGTGGTCAGGGGGTCAACCTGACTACAACACAAATAGTCATTATGTTTACTATCAAAACCACCAGTAAGCCAGTTTTATGTGGTAAAATAATAGTAAATCTGAAAAATAAGTTTTCTTTCAGGACTATTTTGTCATGCAACACCAAGAATCTTCTAAATTTGCGTGAATCATTGAGGCATCAGGCAGCAGGTTCATAAACATTTCATGTTTGAGACGTCTGGTTCCTATCAAGACCACTGTGAACGGTTATTCCTTTCTAAATTTGGTCTAGAATGGAGGATTTGACATGAAACATGAATGACATTGTTTAAATCTTAACATTTAATGCAGAAATGTAGTAAATTTGGTGAAAATTCCCTTTAGTAACATCTTAACGCTAACTTTCTGTTTGGAAAAGTCATAGACAAATCAGTAAAACAGACCAAATCGACCTAAAAGCAATCAATACTTTGCTCTACAGTGACCACCAGCCTACTCTCATGTCTGAGCATCAGAGACAGACAGTGGTAATGCTCACACTACCACTGCAGTGTTGGGGATTCTTACAGTTGAACTTGGATTGATCGGTCAGTTGCTGTAATGGAATCTTTGTGTAATGCAGTTGTTTTTGAAGAATGGAAGCTTTTTAAGTGTTTTTTTGGATCATTATTTGTTTTTTATAACCATGTAATAACCAAATGAAAACATTTTCTTTTGCATCATCACTGAGTTAGACACTGGGATTCTTGTCATATTTGAAAATATGAAATGTGGCCTGATATGACTGAGGTGGGTGATATGGCCACAATATCACAGAACTATCAAAAATATGAACTTTCCATCAGCATTCAATACACTGGACTACTCTAAATCCAGTTAAACAGGAGTGATAGTAAGATTAAATGTCGAGAATTCTTTCTGTAAAGTCATTCCGTTTTCTTTAAGTACTGATGTCCACGTAATGCTCAGAAAAGCATATCGTACCTTAAGTTATCACAATATGATAAAACACCATTGTACTGTCCTCCCCTGTGTTAATGTGCTCTTGTTAACAGTGCATTGTTACGATATGACACTTCATAGCTTATATATGTCATCTGCTGACCACTTCTCACAAGTATGTGCTGTTTGTTTGATGAACCAAAAAAGGGCTCAGACAGACCCAAAACAAACACACTCAGAAGACGTGTTATTAATAATAACAGCACTACAAAATCCGTAGAACACTGCATGAGCTGTGTGAATGTAGCTCAACCCGGTCCAGAGTCAAACATGTGCCTATGAGATCATATTATCAATAATAACAGACCAAAATGTTGGGAAATGTTTATTATTCCCTGAAGGGTTTAAGAAAGTGTGACTCACGGGACAGTATTTACATAAAAATGTGTACAGTTGGGTGCAAACATTGGGACACTTGCAATCAGATTATACACTTTGTTGCCTTCCTAAGTGAACAAATAAGTGATCTAAAAAAAACCTGAAATATGACCTTTTAGTACTAATTTTTAGTGCACAATTTCTACTTGTTTGCTGACATTGGAAAATAAAATAAAATTGAAAATGTGACGTAACACATTTTTTATTTTTATTTTTATCACTTTTATTTGATACAATAAATGTGTCATCAGATATCGGTGCGAAGCATCCGCCATATCGAAACATCATTCCAGTGGCACTATTGTTTTAGTCCAACATCTTTTGATGATAATATGATTGCAATATCCTACGCTGTTAGAAATAAAGGTTCTGTGCAGGTACATTTTTCAGTCATCAAAGCAAAAACAATGTAAATGTTCCCTCAAAGGTACAGCAGTGGTTTTAGGGTCTGATTGTGTAAATAAAGTAAAATAAGTAGAATGAGTAAAATAAAATTAGAAAATGAGTAAAATAAAAGCCTGGAGGCGAGACGGGGTGTGTGGAGTCAATACACCTTAGAAAATATAGTTTTAATGGATTATGGTACAGTTATGTTCCCTGGCTAGAGGTGCTGACATGTGCCTTTGAGGGTACCACCCCAGTGACAAGGGGGTGACTGCACCAGTCACAGTTCAGTATCTTTTTTTCTGAGAGTGTAGTGCATTCCGGCGGCGCGGTGGTGTGGTGGGTAGCACTGTTGCCTCACAGCAAGGGGGTTTGATTCCCTGGCCGGGCGACTGGGGTTTGATTCCCTGGCCGGGTGACCGGGGTCCTCTCTGTGTGGAGTTTGCATTTTCTCCCCGTGTCTGCGAGGTTTTCCTCCGGGTTCTCCCGTTTCCTCCAATGGTCCAAAGACATGCAGTTAGGCCAATTGGACGTGCTGCATTGCCCCTAGGTGTGTGTGTGATTGTGTCTGTCTGTCTGTCTGCCCTGCGATGGACTGGCGACCTGTCCAGGGTGTATCCTGCCTTCCGCCCGATGACCGCTGGGATAGGCTCCAGCGACCCTGAGGGAGAAGCAGCTTAGAAAATGTGTGTGTGTAGTGCATTCCGGTCTCTTGACCAGATGAGATCATGGATTGCCAAGAGTTTTCCGTCTTATAATGCCATATTGATATTTGGAACACAGCCCTTGTGGATTCTGAAGATTGTCCTGAAGATATTATTCATTATTTTCAATAAGGGGGACTTGAGATGATATTCACTGTGAAGCAAATACAGTTGAGTTTCACATTATAAAACGTGTGATAACAGGATTGAGCAACAGCAAATGCTGTTTAACACAATAGGAAATAGGCAAATAGGAAGCCAACTTCGGCCTCTCAGCAGCTACAGGACACAAGCAGCTGCGAGGTGCTGATTCTGAAAGGGCTCCAGAGGGATGTTCATATCCACTGATGTGCATCTCTAGTCGGTTAGGAGGAACTTTTATACCGAAACACAAGATTAGGCTGAAAATGAAGTTGTAAAGCTCAGCTTTTTGAGACAACAGTGGAAATGACTAAAACATGAATAAATATGAAAGTTATTTTACCATTTCTTTTTTAGGTTGTGTATTCAAAATAAATAGATAGACAGACAGACAGACAGACAGACAGACAGATAGACAGATACTTCATTGATCCTGAAGGAAATATAGCAAAATGTTTCATTTTGTGATGCAAAACACGAACATCATGAAACAACAGCCCTGTTTTGAAGACCTAATCAGTTTTCCATAACGTAGCTATAACGGAAACTTAACGGAAATTGTCCTGTCTATCCGGAATACAGATGAGCAATATGACGATATTTTATCGTTATTGTGACAAATTATGTCACAATACGCTCCTGATTGACTGTTTCATTACAAAGTGGATTAGGCCTGTTCAATTGGATTAGCGCAGTGCAGTTTATAATCAAATCATTGCAGTTGTTGGCTTATTATTATTGGTATTATTATTTGTATTATTATTATTATTATCGTTATTGTTATTCTGTTTTGTAGATGGGTCTCTACAGGTTGTAAATATGTCTGTTCCAACTGATTAAATCTATTAAAAGCGAAATATTGTGATGCGTATCGTATCGAGAAAATGCCATAAAGTATCGTGATGTAACGTGTGTGCCATACCGCCCGCCCCTAATCCAGAGGGTGAATAGAGCCGGCTGGCCAGTAACCAGAGGGAACATGTCAAGCAGGAAATGAAACAAGCTTAGCATTTCTGTTTTCCGCAGTGTGAAATTACTGAAAATGTCATACAGCTCAGTGAGCAAAGCTGCTAAACACTTTTACACAGCCACAGTGTTGCCTCATAAGACAAACAGCGCAAGAGCTGATTGGATATCAGGAAAAACAGTGGCGAGACATTTTCCCCTTTTTTTCCTGCCTCGCTGGAAACACAACAGTGTTAGTGATGCACGCAGTGGCTGTTTTTCGCCTCCGCTGACGCTGTTTTCCCCACCGGACAGTTTTCTTCCCCCACTGCCTCATTGGAAATGCAAATGGGGTAAGATGAATAAAGAATGCGAGCGTTATTAGCACCTGGTCGAGGCACCGAGCTGCCAAGCACGATTTAGAATGCGCGAGAGCATTCTGGGAAGAGTCAGCTGTCAGGAGCGGAACTGAAGGACACTTTGTTTAAAAGTCAGAGAAGCTCGCGCTCGGCTGGCTTCTGCAATCTTCTGCTACCTTACAGTGCACAGCCTCAAGCATTCCACTCAGAAAATGCAGCACCGTTTGAGCAGTTTAATTATAGATCACTTTTACGTTCACGCAAATATTAGTGTCGACTATGTTGGGACTGTTAATCAGCTCAGAGCTTCTAGCATTAAAATATGAGAACAAACAACGGGAGCAACCATCAACTCTGCATTAGTGTCAAAGGGGACTTCCACCAATTTTCCAAAGTTTCCATATAATTTAGTGGTTGAGATGTAAACAGTGTCATGTGAAATGGCTCACTGTGGAGAGGATTGCTCACTCATCCAGGGGTTTAGTGTCTACACAGTCCATATATGGAAACTGTGCTGTACAAACAGCCTGTTTTGAATTCACTGTTTGTGTGACGGGACAATAAACAGAACATTTACATATAACAGTTTATGTAGTCTGCAGCCTATGTGCCCATTCACACTGAAGCTGTACGGAGTGTTTTAACTTTGACTGCTTTTCGAACGAGGCACAATGCAGGGCAGCCAATCAGATTAGGGCAGTCGTGGGCTGGAGGTTAGGGATCCAGCCTCGTGACCGGAAGGTCGCCGGTTTGATCCCCAGAGCCGACAGCACATGACTGAGGTGTCCTTGAGCAAGACACCTAATCCCCAACTGCTCCCCAGGCGCTGCGGATTGGGCTGCCCACCGCTCCAGGCAAGTTTGAATACTGCCCCCTAGTGTGTGTGTGTGCTCACTAGTGTGTATGTGGCGGTTCACTTCATGGATGGGTTAAATGCGGAGGTGAAATTTCCCTGTTGTGGGACTAATAAGGGTCTCTTAATTAGAATAGCTAATTTACATACTGTAACGAGGAGCGAGGTAGCGGATGCGTGTGCGGAGGTAAGCGGCTTTTATTGAGGGCAAATCCAGAATCAGGGTCGTAACGGTCCAGGGTCAAAGAGCCAGCACAGATAGATCGGGGGGCAGACATGACAAATAACAGAATCAAACCAACACAGACATTCAAACAGCAAACACAGACCAATACAAAGGCCAGCCAACACAGGGCTTAAATACACAGGGAAAACGAGGGACAGGTGAAAACAATCAGGGGCGGAGTCACAAAACAATGGGCTGGACTAAACCAAAACAAAAACACACATGGACAGGACTGGGAGGGGCCAATCGTGACACATACAGTCTCAAAGGTAACACCATATAGCATGTTCAGTTCTAACGGATGAAGAAAGGTTGGAAAACAGTCAAGCAGCTATGAATTATGATCGTACATAAAACCACACTCATGGGGAAAAAATGATATCCATGAAATATGTAGGTTATGGGTCCTTTAAACTCTTCCGACTTCTGGTTCCTATCACGACCAGTGTGAACAGTTCTGACTTGTTAAGCTTTTTAAGTGTTTAACGTTAGATCACTCACTTAGTTTGCAGTTTATTCATCAGAGAAAATGTGAGAAATCTGTGGAATTCATGTTTACATTTATAAAACTGTTAACTGTTGTCGTTGTATTCTCAGTCTGGAAGTCAGACAAGCCCCTTGGCTCTTTTTTAGGGTTGGTGTTTTCTGCTCTGCGGCGAGTGTGACAAGACTGTGGTTTGAATGCCGCCTCTTTTGTTACTGAGATTATAGATAGTATTGATTAGCTCCAGTGTGCTAACAGTCTGTGTTTGAGCAGCTTCTTTGTAAAGCAGATGAGAGATATCAGGACTCTGTCTCTTAAAGCCGGATTTCGAGCCTAGCCGACTCACTAAAAACTCAATCTAACCTTTGATTTTCTGTCTCACGATGGGATTACGTTTTAGCCAGCCACATCACAACGACAACTTCCATAACCTGCTCCAGGGCTGGCGTTGCGGATCATAAATGGCTGTTAGACCAATCCAGGCCTACTTCTGACCAGACCTACTTCTGCTTCAGACCAGTCAGGGACCAGTGCCGGTCCAGTAGCGTTGTAGTGGCGCCTACTGCTTTTTAGTAAGACAGTGAATTGGCCTTTTTTTAGGTTTTTTTAAAAATAATTTTACTGGTCATATATGATGAATTTGTCTTAGTGAAATTGGTGCTTATCCAATTAATAAACAAATGAATACAACAAAAAAATCCATTGCTACTAAATACATACACTCAGAATGTAGACTACATATGTACGTGAGACATGGCTGTAACAAGTGATTATACAGACAATCTAAAATGTGTTCGACTCCTTTAACTGATTAAAAGATGCCCTCAGAGTAGTTGATGCACATGCTTGTCCACACTGGTCAGTAAAATGGATCAGCTTTCTGTTCGCTACCGTGTTTCCTATCACTGCATAAAAGAAGCTCTATGCTGCCTTTATTGCTGGATGCACTGCAGCCATTTCTGAGTGAGCAACTGAGGTGTGAAGTGTGCATCCCTAGTCAAGCCGGTTTCCTCTCTTTCAAGCACACAAGAAGAGCGCTAATAGCACCCCCTTAGCATCTATAACCTGCTACTCACGAGTCATCTATAACCTATAATATAGTCCTTTCTGGCTGAACTGCTGGCATGTTTACAACACTGAACGGGATTAGTATTGCATGGCGAACTTCTGTAGCGAGTGAAATAACTTCGATAGGCACTCTTAAATCTTAAGATCTGTACTACATTTATACAGATTTGCAGCGTATCATAAAGGATTCAGCTGAACTGATTAGCTAGCCTGTTAGCTCCATTTGTCTCCATCTTTCAGCTCCACCGCAGCTAAACGTGGTTGGTTAGTGTAGTGGTTAACACCTCTGCCTTCCACCCTGTAGACTGGGGTTCTAAAACACCCTACACTATACCAATAAGAGTCCTTGGGCAAGACTCCTAACACCACCTTCGCCTACCTGTGTAACAATAATCAAATTGTAAGTCGCTCTGGATAAGAGCGTCGTAAATGTAAATGAGTGAAGACCCTCAGCTTGAACACCTGAATGTGGTTCAGTAGTCAAAACTATTAACGTAACTGTAAATGAACATGGCTGGTACTTTTTTTGGGTTGTTCATCATTTTGATGTCTTTTACTAGCTTATCTTGCTTTAGTCTTTCCAAGAAAAGCGAGGACTGTGAAGTCGTAGGTGGGACCGTGGCTGTGCTCAGCCTGTAGCTAACGTTACCTGCACATGGCCTATCACATCCATCTTTTAGTAATTGAACATTTTCTGGTTTTGTCATGAAGGTTTTGCTTTAAACAGTGACAAATAGGCCTCCAACTCTGAATAGGGAGAAATCGTCAGAGTGGTCTGTAATTCTGCAGGAGTCTTTAATTGAGTATTTAAATCATTCATCACTTTCCATGCTCTTTCATTCCTCGTGAAAACAATGCACAGAAGCAATGGAGTCGAGGTTCGGGGCATGAGTGGAGCTGCGGCAGAGAGAGTTGTATGTTATGTTCGAGGAATTTTCTCATGCAGTCGTCCAGCTCTCCCGGCAGGCTTTGCTGTTCATGCAGAATACACGATGACACAAATTTGTCACTGGCGACTGTAAAAAAAAACAAAAAAAAAGGCCCAGACATGAGTGCAGCAGGCTTGAGGGAGCGGGACAGGTCCCGGCGGCACGCGGGGCGTTTGGTTTCGGGCGCTGCGATGAATAGGAAAAGACCTCGGGTCGTTAGGACGGCCGGGAGAAGCGGAAGGGCAGCCGCAGAGGCGTGACAGGAGTGGCGACAGAAAAACGGAGAAAGGGAAAGCCATCCGCACCTCTCAGTCCCTCCGGATGGATTAATGAGTTTGACCCGAGGGCTCTCAGCATGGTTATGAGGCATGGAACGTATCGGGTGACTGAAAAGTATGTGGAGGAATCAGAGCAGATGCTGAGCCTCTTCTGCGCTCCTGCTGTTTTGAGGATGTCCAGATTACGGCTGTAATGTGCAGCTGTTTGTTTAATTGCTTCGTCGTATCGGCTACCGTTCGATTGGACAGCTAATTGAAGCATTGCCACAACAGAAGCAGTGGCTGTGCTTGTAGGCAGAGTTTGAGCAGTGAGTGCTCTGCTCCCCCTACTGGCCAACTTTTATAGTGTTAAAATATGACCATGCTGCACTAACTGTGTGTTGTTTATTTTGTGGGCGGAGTCAGTAGCGTAAAGCAAACAACGTGATGTGTGTTTAAATTGAACGTGGAGTGCTTGCAGTGTTTGTTTACACCGATGTGTATGTAAAGTAAGTATATCCACTGTTATACTGGATTACCATGAGCATAAATTATTATTATTATTATTATATTCTATTTTATCATTTTTTTTAGTAATATTTAAATGTTCAAAATAGTTTGGTTAGTTAATCGCATTATCAGGTTTCAGGTTATTAAACTGTTACACTCAAATTTACATATACCTACATAGGGCCAATGGAACAAGGGCCACGGTATCAAGTCTGATCTATATATTTGTAACAAATAATACATAAAAATAAGTAAAAAAATATACAAGCTGCACACAAAGTGCAGTAAAGTTGGTAAAGCCAAAATGTATTTGCAGGTTGTCTACATAAACAATTCATAACATCTTCATGAATGTTTAAATCAACATTTATAAAGTATACATGTTTTACATGTTAGTAACATGGACTACTGGATCATTTTATGACATGCATTTTTCAAAGTAAGCATCGGTTGCTTTGCACGTCGCTTTCGTACATGAACAGTAAATTGCTCATAAATACGCCCACGAACACTCGACTGAATCTTAGTGTTGTGGTGTGTCCATCACTTAATGACCAAAGGGGCAAAGCGAGGTCATTTTTATTTTGCCTGTCCAGAAATGCTGCTTTACTGAAAACAATGTAGTTTTCCAAAATAAAAATGAGAACTTTTATTTTGAAAATGTCTCCCAGTAAAATAACATAGTAATACCTTGTAAAAACATGCGTGCTTTATGAATGTTGATTTAAACGTTCATGACCATGTTGTCAAGTGTTTATGTAGGATGTTATGAATGTGTTATGTAGACACCCTTCAAGTAAAGCGTTACCAGAGTTTCTGGTCTCGTTATGAGGGTCCGCACATTGCGTTATGAGGCTTAAAGCGGGTGTTATGCTCTCATAGCTTTCCCATTGACTTTTTCCTGATATTTTCATTCAGACCCATAGGCGACCGTCTCACAGTGCAGGACCCGGTAACATTTTCAATTCAAACATGTTAAAAAAATCCGTTTTTATTCATTTGTGCGCTATATGACTATATGATCCATATTTTTAATACGCTCATTTTGTGTTTAAGGCTGCTCGAATGTGACCATCGTTTTTTGCCTGGTTTGTATGCACAGCTTCTGCGAAGTGCGCTCTCACATTTTAGGTAGCATGTTAATATGCAGGCATTGCGGACATTTACAGGCCGATGACGTCAAATTGAATTGCTGTAAAGAGGTTTATCGCTGTGTTCATTTAAGAAAAACCAATCTGGTTGCAGAACAACTTGACCAAAAAAGATCTTGACTTTGTGTAACGTTATAATTGCATAAAAAGAGACAAATTGCTGTTCTGTCCGGTGATTCCGAACAAAAACTACAGTAAATACATGAACTGTTCACCCGGGAGTGCAATATAGATAATACAAACTATTTGGGTTTGGATTGGAAAGTAGCCTGAGCATTACATTTGAGCCTAATTTTGAGTGCATACTTTATTATTATTAATTATAATACATTGTGTAAATCCAAAATCTGTGCATCCCTTCTTTGTATAAGCTTATTTAACATTTTTACCGCCCTGTGATCCGTTTATACGTGACTTGATCAGCTCAGACACCTAGCATGTTTATTTATGTATGCTGTGGACGGTTGCCTGGTGTGATCGTTGCCCCCCCGGCCTGTTCTGGACCGTCGGCTCTCCTGTCAGAGCCGCGGGAATCCTCTTGTAGTTTACGTTTGAAGTGAAGTTTGTATAAAGACGCATGCTTGTGCCTCATAAATGAATGGATAAGGCCGGTCTGCACGCCAGCTCTCTCTCCTGTAGCCGAGGAGAGATGCAGCCTGCACCGCATCAAATATTAACAGCGTTTTGAGTGTATTTGGAGGGTGGGGGGTGTGTTTTAGAGGGTTTTGTTGGGCTTATCTGTTGCAGTTGACTAGAGGCGGTGGAGTGTGAGCTCCCTTTGCGTGGCCTGCGTACATGTTGCTGTTGGCCTGTCAGTGTTTCTCCCTCAGGATACAGGTTAGACAAGATGCTGCAGGCTCTTGGCTGTGCATGAGGGTAGGGGTGGGACATTGCTGTTAACAGGACATTGGTGTTGATTGGGATGGGGGCCTAATGGGGGGTGTTAGTGGGTCAATAGGGGGCCGGGGATCACATATGTGAGTGATAGGGATGAATTTGAAATCGCAATAGCTGCAGTTTTAATGACAGCCTGCATTATCAACAATGTTGGCCAAAGTTTTGAGTGGGGAAATTAAGCTCGTGAATTGCCTGCAGAGGAATTAGACCAATCAGATATCAGAAGCAACCAGACGCCCTCATCACAACCAAATCTAACTGGCTTTTGAACATATGTTCAGTGATTAGATTAGATATTTTCCCCAAATCAAACCTACAGGGAGCTTCATGCTGCTTATGCTTGTGATATCAGCCATTTTTCGCTTATTAATCCTTAGAAATCACAGGTGGGGATGTCCTCTGTAGGGCTGGTATCAAGAGCTGTGCTGAAATTTTAGCTATTGAAACATTTTGGCTGAAAGTAGTGAAAACCAATAGCTTCAATCTTTCGAATCTATACCAGGGGTTGGCAACCTAAATGTTGTGAAGAGCCATTTTGTCCTTTCAGCAAAAATCACCCCTCCTTGGGAGCCACAGAATCTCAGTATGTGCTAATGTTTTAGTATATGTTAACAAATTTAATATAAACGAAAACACAGATTTTTTAGCTCTGCTTAAGCTCAGATATAGCTGCTTTTCTCGCATCTCTGGCAGGAAACGTTTCCAAAAGTAGACCAGATTCTGGTAAAATGTCTCTCAGCATTCAAAGTCGCTTCTTATTCGCCAGCTTCGTTTGAATTTTCCTGTTCCACCTTAAATGGATGCAACTGCTGCACCATTTAAGATGGAACAGAAACATTCTTACGAGAAGCTGGTGAATGAGAAACTTCAGACTTCAGCCTCGTGACTTTTTATAAAAGCAAATAAGCCCACTCATCTCCAAATGATCTGTCGCGATTGGCCCCTCCCAGTCCTGTCCATGTGTTCGTGTTGTGTTTTGGTTTAGCCCGCATGTTCTTTGTTTTGGTTTTTTAGTCCAGCCCCCTTGTTTTGTCACTCCACCCCTGATTGTTTCCACCTGTGTTCCCGCCTGTTCCTCATTTACCCGTATGTATTTAAAGCCTGTGTTTTCCCCCGTCTGGTTACGGGTCTTTGTTTGAATTGTTGTTTGACCTGTTTGGATGTTTGGTGTTTGATTTGTTTTGCCACGCTCCCCGTTACATTATTGGTGTTCGTCTTAAATTTTCCTCTTTGCTGTGTCATTAACTGCTACCTAGGCGAGACTGTTGTCTGTGTTGCTATGGTGACCAACAATCTGCATGCCAACCTTCAGTGTTTAAGACCATTTATTGTTAAAACTGTATTTGAAAGATTTATTGTTTTGCAAAGGAGGTTATTTTATTTTTACCTAAAAATCTCATTCGTCTCTTCTGTCTCTCGGATACTACAACATCCATTAAAATCCAACACTTGAGTCATTTGAATTCTGAGAACGAGACAAAACACTGTTTTCTTTGAGCAGCAGCAGAATATAAGTATAAATATTGGCCAAGAGGAGCTCATTAGACAAGATATGATCTTCATTGTCATATGATCTTCAGCAATGTCAAGTATTGACGTTCAAGAAGTTCTCCGCTACAGATTTGAAATGCCTTGGAAGCATGACATAAAGCTCGAAAGACAGAGAAAAGCAAAACAGCAGGAGCAGAGAGGAGAGTCCCTGCGAGCGCGCCAGCGCCACCTTTATGCTTAGTTTACGAAATGCTGGAAAAAATCACAGATGACAGCCAAAGTGCGGCTAATGGACTTCACTGTGTTGATTGAGTGGCTGGATTGAGTGGCACATTCTGTAGCCCACATGCAGTAATAGTTTTTAGTAAGATTATTTTATATAAACTGTTTAATTTGTCTTACTGGAAGCGCATTTTTTCTGTGATAAAGGTGTATTTTCTTTATTACCTTGTAGTGTTTATGGTTAGTATGTTTATTTAAAAGCATATGAAAGGCTGGAGAGCTGGACAGCTGACATTTCCAAATGGTGCAAAAAAGAAAAATGAAGAAAATTGTATGAATATATTTTATTATTACTATGTGACTGCAATTAGCCATTTCTTGACCAGTTGTGAAAACGAGAAGAGAAAACATCTGTAAAAAGTGTCCTAGAATGTGAGAGATCTGAGATCAGTGGCTTAGGGCAGTGCGAACTACTCACTGAGTGTATAAATCAGACAGACACAGTGCTAATATTTAATCAGAAATGTCTGCGGTGCGCGGTTTTAGATGGGGGGGGCGTCTCATTCAGAATTCAGACCTCATTTTTCAACTGATCATGTCTGGCTGGTGAACAGTAACCAGAGTATCAGTCAGAAGAAAACTGTTCATGTTCACGTTTACATGACCACGTTTCAACCTCGCTTCATTCCTGAGAAGTACACAGGCTGGTTTGGTTACTGTCTTATGTTATGACGGATATGTAAATGAACTCTGTTCTGATTGGCTTCGGTGTGAATAGGTGGGGATGAACTGTATGATGAATAGATGGATATGTACATGATTGTTTTTGTGGCATCACAAAATTCAATATGTGAATATATATTCAATACAGTGAATTCAATATGGGCTGTATTTGCTGCTTCGTTTCCATATATGACCTGTATGGACTGTCAGAGTCGGGGTGGTAGCAGTACACTTTGGAACGTTATCATTATCGAATTTCAGGATGCTGAGATTTTCATTTGGAGTGACAAGGATGGACAAGATTAGAAATGAGTAGATCAGAGGGACAGTGAAGGTGGAGCAGTTTGGAGATAAAGCCAGAGAGGCCAGGTTGAGATGGTTTGGACATGTGTTGAGGAGGAATAGTGGATATATTGGTCAAAGAATGTTGGAGATGGAGCTGCCGGGTAGAAGGAGAAGAGGTAGACCTCAGAGAAGGTTTATGGATGTAGTGAAGGTGGACATGGAGATGGTTGGTGTGAAAGTAGAGGAGGCAGTGGATAGGGCAAGGTGGAGGCAGATGATCCTCTGTGGCGACCCCTAAAGGGAGCAGCCGAAAGAAGAAGAAGATTATATCAAATTTCAGCTTTTTATGATGTAGGGCCTTTTTGTTTTTGCTAGAAACTTACCATTTTGGAGATACAAGATTTTATTATACGGTAATATGAATACAAGAATTTATTATACGGTATACGGTATGTTGCTTTTTTACTAACTAATACTACTACTAATAAAAATAGCAGTTCTCCTCCTCTAGAGTAGTTGAAAGTGACACTTTAGGATTTTGTCTGAAAAAGGAAAATCAAAGATTGTTGCAGAAAAAAGCAAAATATTAAACTGACCTAGAAAATGTCAAAATCTAACACTTAACAAATAATTTTAATGGTAATAAAAATGAGAAATAATTGAAATGTTCATACAAATAAGAAATAATTAGAATGGTAATGATGAGATATAGTCCTCCTATGCCATCAAAAGATGAACAGATGAGCACTTGTGTGCTAACACCGCCCCCTGCTGGTGGAACTTTAGACTACTAGGTGTGAGTTCCACGTCCACAAACTTTACATCTAAAAAAATAACAAGTTGGTAGCTTTTTTAAAATTTAATATGTTCAGCCATTAAAATTGCATTAGATCTAGTCCTCATGGTTTTATTCAACAGTCATCAATGATAAATAAGTAGCAGGTTTTATACTGAATGAGAATTTTCATTTTGGTGCATGTCTACTAGTTATTGTTTTTTTTTTGTAGAGATGGACTGATTATGATTTTTTTATGACCAGTTTGATTCATTTTATCAGCCTGCATGCATCAGATAAAGTGTTACTTTGAAAGTAGCGGTGACTGACTATTCAACTCAACGAACGCCCTATAATTCTGCTTCTACGTTAGGATTCAGGTGCAGCAGCCGCATTCACACAGTGTATTCACAATAGCAAACACATCAGCCAAAATTTCAGCAGTGAATTGCATGTTTGGAGCAAAACTCGTCTGTTTGTGTTCTTCTTCTGCCTGTATGGTTGGTGTTGTGTTGTGGAGCATCTGCTCATACGCTGCCCTTTTAGAAAGCTGTGTGGGAAACACTGCCTACACATTAGTGTGGAATAGCTTTGTTTGTTGGTTTGACTGCTTTTGTTTGGCTGATTTCAGGGTTCTAGGGGTGCATTAGCGGGTGGCGTTGTGAGAAAGTGCTGTAACACACATCAGTCAGTTTGTGTGTGTGTATGAATGTTATATCTCTCAGTACGCGTGACTGAGCACACAGACAGCTGTTGTTGTTTAATGCTGAGTGTGTTTTGTTGTTTTTCAGAAATGGGCACGGATCTGCCCGGGCCAGTGGCTATGGCGGGTGCTGTGGCGGGTCAGGTCAGGATGGCGGGCACCATGCCAGGACGAGGGGGCAAGAGGAGATCAGCAGGGTGAGTGATGTCTCTCTCTGACCATAAATATAAATGTTAGATTAAATATTATTTGTATATATATATATATATATATATATATATATATATATATATATATATTTACATGTTTTTATTAATTAGTTTTTTTTCTCCAGGCTTGTTGATAATGATATGATATCAATTAATGATAAAATTGTGTTGTTCCTTGAAGTTCTTTACTCAAACCTTTTCACTGCTCATGAGTTTTCATGTCTGCTCTTGTCTACTTTGTGTTCACCAGTTTCCAAACTTGCTGCACAGTTATATGGTTAAGATGTAAACAGAGTCATTCCGACTAGTTTGATGTGAAATGCTCTGTTCAAGTTGTTGACAGTGGTGGGGGATAGGAACCAAACATCTGAAGAGTCTAATGCCTCTAAAAGCCCTTCTATAAGAAAAGGTTATGTTTATGCTGCCTGATGTTGGAGACATTGCTTGATGGTAGTTTAAATAAGCTGTTAAACCATATTCACAGTTGAGAGGTGGTGTTGTTGGGCAAAATCATCCTCAGCAAAACGATTTGTTTTAGATTTGTCACTATTTTACCATCAGCAACATTACATACATCAACTCCGAAGACATATGTAGTAAATAAAATAGTAAATAAAAATGCCCACATTTGTAGACATTATAAGCCCCAGTTCCTGTCACCACCACTGTAAAGGAATCGATACATTTCTCTTTAATGATCCATTTTACATCAAACCACTCTGACTGATTTTAAATGTCAATGAAACTGAAAAATCAGCAGAGTTTAATCTGGAGGATTAAACCTCCACCCACCATCTAATGTTTCATGTATGAATAAATGTAGATACCATTGATCCTTTTTTTGTTATATATTACATTGATGCATGTGGATTTCTCTCGTCTGGAGAAGCTGAGAGCTGTTGACGTTTATTAATGTTCTTCTACACTGTTTGTGGGTTGCAGTAAGGCTTCAGTGTACAGGAGGCAATAAACAATTCCTCTTCCGCTGTTTCCACCAACTTTAATTGAATCAAGTGAATAACTGCTGCTTGTTAGACAGACTGTAAATCTAAACAGCACCAGATATGGCTAAAAACATCTTGACGAGTGCTCTGTTTTACTCACAGACTGACTGGCAGGCTTAAAAGCACTGAATTTAGGTTTAAAGCGGCACTATGTCATTTGTTTAGTTCAAACTTAAAGACTGAGTGAATCAAATAAAGGCAGGCTAAAATATAGTGACTGTACGCTGCTGTGAGTCACCCTGTAAAGCCTCAAATAACCATTTAAAGGTTATAGGTTTTTCACTTTATGTCATACAGCTCTGTTTCGATGTCACACACACAGGTTCAAAAAGAAGGTCGATATTTAGGTCCCATGAAGATATGATGACAATGGTAGATGATTCACTCCCATCGTCTGAAGACGCGTCCTTCACCAAGTTTTCACCGAGTTCTCTTTGAATACTCGTTCATTAGTTAGGTTCATGTACTCAGCGGAGGGGTCCCGAGCACATCCCACGCTGCAGGACGATCTTCTGCACGATGTGTACAGTTGCACGTTTCTATCTGAGAGGTCTCCAAATCCCCAAAATCTAACATAGTATAGCTTTAACTTAGGAATGAAATTAGCACCATGGTAATTGGTGGGGTTTAAGATTACGTTAATTGTTAGCTACAGTTACTAAACATGCCATGGCTGATCGGCTACATTCAAGGTCAGAGGGAAAACGGGGAACATTTTTAAAATTCTTTAACCCCTTAAAAATGTTATTCTTATTACTCAGTAACTACAGGAACTTCAGGGCAAACTGGTTGAGATATTCTTAGGTTATAGAAGTGTGTAATGGCGAGCCCTTGCCTTTTAAGGGGTTAGTACAGGCTATGGATTTTCCTTGGGAGTGACAAGGATGGACAAGATTAGAAATGAGCAGATCAGAGGGACAGTGAAGGTGGAGCAGTTTGGAGATAAAGCCAGAGAGGCCAGGTTGAGATGGTTTGGACATGTGTTGAGGAGGAATAGTGGATATATTGGGCAAAGAATGTTGGAGATGGAGCTGCCGGGTAGAAGGAGAAGAGGTAGACCTCAGAGAAGGTTTATGGATGTAGTGAAGGTGGACATGGAGATGGTTGGTTTAAAAGTAGAGGAGGCAGTGGATAGGGCAAGATGGAGCAGCCGAAAGAAGAAGAAGAAGAAGAAGAAGTACAGGCTATGGATTCATTAGAGACACCCCTGATGAAGGACTTTCTTACTCTACCAAAACGCCTCATTTTCCAATAAAAGTCACCTTAAATTTTTTGAGCTCTGCTACAGCTTAATAGCGTCGGTTCAAAATGAAAGAACCTCATGCACCAAACGTGTCGTGGCTGATTGATTATGTTTATGGTAAAGGGGGAAAAAGAGTGTAAATGGTATTTTTGAGTGAACTGTTCCTTTAATTGAAGAACGGCTGTACAGCGGACTTCTGATCCAGAACCAGAGGTCCACTCCGTCTCATGAGGCTGTGAAGCTGAACTGATCTGTGACCAGCAGGTCCTTAGCTTCTGTACAGCACAGCAGCAGTACAAAGGACCTGATTTGTAATTCTCTTTGTTTCCTTTGATTTTTCCTCTGAGATCAGACCTGCAGCGCACCCGCAGGCCAGAATGCCCCTCTAACGTCTTCCGTTTCAGACAGTGACGCATTTGCTGTGATGGCATGAACTGAAATGGGTCCTCATCAGAAACTTTCAAATGAGCTCAGGGCGGATCAGTCCCTTAAAAGACATCGTAAAGTGCTTCTCTTTATTGAAGTCATTTAAACTTTAAGATGAGACCGTTTGAAAGAGCATTTTTATTTGGTCCTTTAGTCATAAGTTTGTATCCAGAGACCCATTACGTAGTAGTCCACATGCTTCATATGCCATACAGTCTTTAGTGTTGCTTTGTTTGACTATTTGTTTCTTTTTCTTGGTCTGACTGCTGGGCAAAAGATACAATATGGAAATGTGACTGGCACCATTTGGAAATGCAGTGCTTCCAGATGGTGCCAGTTGCTTACCCTCCACTCACTCCACTGGGCTGATTGTAATGTTTTGACTGTCTGTTTTGCCTCAGTGACAGTGTGCAGTGTATTTCTCACAAATTATTCCACTTTATTACTTAATGCAGTAAATGCATGGCTTGATTATTGGTGTTATTTCTCACTTGTAGCTCATTGAAACAAATGAAAAAGTTTAGTTGGATACTTTCAAGCCATACGCCTTTATAATTGAATTGAAACCACTTGTGAATTTTTATATGTAAGCTGGTGAAGGTAAAATAGTAATAAATTAATTTTTGCAGTATTTGGCCTCACAACAGCATAAGTGTAGCTCTCCTCTGTAAATATGACATGAAATACATATTTTATATCAATATGTCAAAACCTTTTCAAAACTACCGACATACAGTGTCTCAGGCATCAGGCAGTGCAATCACAACCATTTCATTTATATTTACATTTACAGCATTTGGCTGACGCTCTTATCCAGAGCGACTTACAATTTGATCATTTTTACACAGGTAGGCGAAGGGAGTGTTAGGAGTCTTGCCCAAGGACTCTTATTGGTATAGTGTAGGGGGCTTGCCCTGGTCAGGGATTGAACCCCAGTCTACAGCATAGAAGGCAAAGGTGTTAACCACTACACTAACCAACCAATTCCATTTCATGTAATAACTTCTTTGAGGGAGCTTTTAGAGGTGGCTGTCTGGTTCCTGTCACCACCACTGTAAACAATTCTGAATTGGTAAGTCTCACTTGAATGTACTGTTTCACACCAAACCACTCTGAATGACTCGGTTTACATCATAACCATATAATTATACAGATACTTTGGAAATGCCATCATCGATTAATTCTAAATGAATAATTCTTTACAGCTTTGCAGGACTAACACGAAATAGACAAGCGCAATTATAGACAATTATGAATAGTGAAAAGGTGACAAGTTCCAAAGCTGCCTCTCTGTGGCAGAGTGGGAAATTTTAGTGATTTTAGCATGACAATTCTTATGTCTACTGAAACAGTGTACAGGGGTAACTGCTGTGTAATTATTGAATGAACAACTTCACAAATACCCAAAAAAGTAAGAAAATTCTGTTTTAAATTGCATTTATCAGAAGGTCAGTGTGTACGAAATTTGGCAAACACTTCCTTTTGAGACCCAACATATATTAATGAATGAAGGTCATTTTAAATTTCATTGGTGTTCTATTGGTATGACATGTCAAATGGTCCTTGGACCCCAATGATTGCCACTTATGATACACAGAGCCGTATGAAAGATTGGTGGAGTTCCCCTTTAATTTCTGTAAATGTGGAAGTGTTTCCATGCGCACTGACCGATACGGTGAGATCGGCCGCAGTGAGAAAACATCTGAAATCTTTGTGTTGTGCCTCGACACGCGGTGTACCAACCTGAGGCGAATTTCTCTCAGAACGTCCTGTTCACTCTGAACTGCTGCTTTTTAATGGCTATTGCGTTATTCACGCGCACGTCATTCACTCATGCCATCCGCTACCATGGATAGCACACTTCAGCTGCCCACTCACTGCTCTTCAGCAACTCATCCCTGTCTCTCTGTCCTCCCAGCATAACATAGTCCCCACAGAATAACCCTCTATGAACGTCACTGTATACCTCACTATGTTTCTTTGAGAGAAAATGACTCCATGGCCTCTTAAAGGACCCTTAAAGTACTGAATGAATTATTTTTTATCTCACTGAGGTTCACTTACGTCATTCGTGTTTGGTTACATACCAAAAGCTGTTATAATGACCATTTTCCAGTCTATATTTTTTCCTTACAGTTAAGCAGACTGTTTTTGTCACTGTGCCTTTAAGACTGCTGTATGTAAATGAGTTCTGTTCTGATTGGTTGCCTCATTCAAAAAGCATCACAGTTTTAAAACATTCATTATAACTTTAGTGTGAATGGGTGGAGCCAGTTTTTTTGTGATATCACAAAAACATTGAATTCAACACGGCCTGTTTTTGCAGCTTAGTTTTTCAAATAAACACTGAATGGACTGGGAAGTATGGTACGTTTTAATGTTCACACACTTCACATACTCTTTTATTTCAAAAAAGCAAAGAAAATGTGTGTTTTTAAGCAATATTTTAGTGAAAAATCTAATTTCACATCTATATTTTAGTGACAAATCGAGTTTTCACTGCAGTATGTGATGTATTGGCAAATGGAATCAGCTTAAATCTAGTCAATATATCTAATATGTCTCGTTACATGATTGTCATAAGAATATTATAAGATTCTTCAACTTTCTAGATTTTTTAAAAAGTAATTTTATCCAGAGAAATAGTTTTATTTTATTGGCAGATCAATTTTGCTTGTTTCATGACTTGATACAAGTAAAATTATCTGCCATTGGAAAATTACTTTAGAGGTAAGTTGAATGTGCTTATAATGTTCTTACGCCAGTCTCAAGATGAGAAATATTAGCTATATAAGCTACTTTTACACTAATTTCACTTGCCACTGTCTCATTTTTTGCAGTGTTTCCTCAGGAACATGTAGCCAGTCAGCCAAAACGCTTGGCGTCCAAAGTTTTGTAGTTTTGCAGTGAAGCTACGAGGCTAATAGAGCTAATGCAGCTAGCAAATAAAATTAGCTTGAAGATAATTAGTTTAGAAGTAAGCTAAAGTGTCACAGATAAGCTGTTGTGTTGCTAACAAGTAATATCAGCTTGCTGTCTTAAAAGTGACTTCTGATACTGTTTTTAGCGTTGTCATGGTGTTATACAGTGACAGAAGCAACACAAATAACTGTATTAGAGATTACTGAACACGAGTGGTGGACAGTAACTGAGTAAATGTAATTCGTTACTGTACTTAAGTAGTTTTTTTGTGTATCTGTACTTAAGTTTTTCCATTTTGGGTGACTTTTTACTTTCACTCCACTACATTTCAGAGTCTAATATCCGACTTTTTCCTCCTACATTTTGAGAAATCTGTCGTTCCTTTTGGTTTCTGTGTGTATAAAAACGTAACATGTCAAAACGAAAGAAGCGCAAAGCCAGAGCACCAATCAGGGCCCAGCGGTCACTTTGTTTAGAGCTGGTTTTGACCTGTTGGTCATACCGACCCAGTGCAGCACGCGGTTCAACGTCAGCGCAGCAGCGTAAAACTTTGGGAGAGTCTGTTCAACATAAATGATGAACTAACCTAACTTTGTGTAAATAGAGCTCAATATAGAAATATGTCCACATATGCAGTCGAGACTGACGCGGCTTTTTTCTGAATTTCTACAAACACCATTTCATTTTATAGTAAATTAGTTTGGGCTGGTTTATGTTTATGAACAGACGCCTACAGATCAACATAGTAAAGGAGCTCATCTGTGATCCTGAGTTTAAAGCCAGTTTTTATTCAACTTAAACTTGGAACTAAGTTGTAAATAAATCTGAAACTGAAACTTTGCTTGTGTGTAAAAAGTGATTTCAGAGCCACTCGGTTCTCCCTGATGGAAACTGTTTACCTTCAGTGTTTTGCGCCTATGATCATTTTAATAGACGTCAGCGTCACTAATTAATGACGTTCTATTAAAAGACTGGTTTACCAAGAGAGACGCTGGAGGACTTTCACCTGAAATGAGTTCATGAAGCCAGTCTGGTTATAAAAATGATAACAGGACCAGATCAGAGCCAGAATTACTCTTTTAGTACTTTTACTTTATACTTAAGTACATTTGAAGGGAAATACTTTAGTACTTTCACTCAAGTGGAGGTCTAAAGGGAGGAACTTCTACTTTTACTGAAGTTATATTTTACTTCTCTACTTTAACTCAAGTACATGATTTGTGTACTTCGTCCAGCTCTGCTGAACACCAACACGTGGTTTGAGGAAAGCATATGATGCTGAAGGCATGCAGTTAGCCCCATGCTAATTACTTAAGCTTCTGTTACAGTACTTGGCCGCTTAGCCTCAAACTCCACTGTCAAACTAAAGAAGCGAAAAGGAATTTGAGTAAATTTGATGTCTTTTTCTGTGGCAGTGCTATGCTACAGGCTAAAGCTGACTTCCAGAGTGCAGATTTCGCTGCTTATTGTTCAGCTTGTTTAAGAACCGCAGACCTTTTGTTAAACTGTGTTGCTGTCTGCCCTGCGATGGACTGGCGACCTGTCCAGGGTGTATCCTGCCTTTCGCCCGAAGACTGCTGGGATAGGCTCCAGCACCCCCCCCAACCGGAGAAGCGGCTTAGAAAATGGATGGATGGATGGATGGATGGATGTTGCTGTGTGTAGTCATGAACGTTGCTCTTGTTATTTGTCGTGTTCAGTTTATTGACCAAGTCTCACTCACGAGTGCATTTAGTTCACGCACAGGCTAGCGTGATCTCTGTCTCTGGTATTCAGGCAAGCGACCGTTGCCATTTCTAATCAGTGAGAACTAAGCAGTAGTAGGAACATCAAGAGAAATTCAGATTTAGTAAAATATGTGAGAAATGTTGAGTGTGGCATGAGAGCGTGAGAGTAGATGGAATTGCGTGAGACTCACGACCAGCGCGTGAGAACTGGCAGACTTGAAAGCGCGTTCTGAGCTCTGAATTGTTTAGGGGTATTTATGGTTAAACCATAGTCTTGGCAGAAGAGGAAGCTTTGGCATCACCCGGCACTGGAGGCGATTAAGTGAGAGGCCTTGTGTATCTGAATGTGTTGTGCTGTGTGTGTGGATTAGACCTGATAGAACCAGCAGACTTATCACGGCCACGGTGTGGTGACCTTCTTCTGGAGGAGACATCTGAAACACTTCTCACTCTCCTCAATTATATATCACTCAGACCTGTTGACCGTGGTGGTGGACAGTGTCGGTCTGCAGCTCCACAGGTTTGATGCTCAGCTTAACCCAAGAAGTGTGCTTAGTAGTTTGAAGGGCAGTTCCACAGATCTTACTAATTTCATGCATACATCAGTGGTTAAGGTGTAAACAAAGGCATTCTAATCTGGAGAAGCTGAGCCAGAATTGTCAATGACTTTATGACATTTAAATCTCAAAAACTGAATTATGGAAGAATTTTGAAAAAATGGTGAAAAGTTCCTATGAAGTAGCAATTGGGTGTTTTTTTTTTTTGCTTTGCTTCATTTCAGTTACAAAAATGACCAGTTAAACAGAAATTCCACCAATTTTATAAAATGTCTCCGTAATTTGACTGTCAAGAGGTGAACAGAGTGATTCAGAGGGGCTTGGTGTGAGATGGTCCAGACCTCTTTACGGTCGTGGTGATAGGATCCAGACGTCGCCATGTCTACAACACAAATATAGCCATTTTATTTACTATCCAACACCACCAGTGAACCTACACACGTCTTCTGAGTTGTTATATGTAATGTTGGTGATGATAAAATCATAAAACGTCATAAAAGTTTTATTTATTTTCTTTATTTATTTTCTTTACAACACCCTGTGTGTGTCTCCACTATGGAACCAGTTTTAAAAAAATACGTTTTACAACCAAAACCTTCTCAAAACTCATCAAACAATGTCTCAGACATCAGGCATTACATTCTTTAGATGTCTGGTTCCTATCACCACCAGTGTGTCAAGTTTCTCTAGAGCAAAGCTTTTCTCATTAAGCCATTTAGACTGACTTTCTGTACCTTTTAACCATTTCATTATGCAAATCTTTAAAAAAATGCTGGGATTCCCATAAAAGTTGGACCCATTGCTGACACAGCTTGTATAATCTCCATAGAAAACCATTAACCGATAGAATGGGTTGCTCTGGACTAGCTGCATAGGAGCCTAAAGTTACCATGCCCAGTGGCAAGCGTGAGCTAGAGGGGTACAAATTCCCCCAGGTCTGTGGAGCAGTGGAACTGCGTTCTCTGGAGTGATGGAGCTCCATCCACTTCCTTTGGGATGAGTCAGAGTGATCCAGAACTGACCATCCAACATCTTCGCCTGACCTCTCTAACGCTCAATGAAATCCTCACAGCAGTGTTCCAACATCTAGTGTAAAGCCTTCCCAGAAGAGCAGAGGCTGTAACTGCAGACTCTGTTAACACCCTTTATTTCAGAAGAAGCTCTGGATATGTCTGCAAACCTTCTGACATATATTGTGAATATAAGACTGTTTTGGGTTTTGTCTGATACTTACATAAACATGTAATCATTCCTCCGCAGGATGGACTTTGATGATGAAGACGGAGAAGGACCGAGCAAATTTTCAAGGTTAGAATTTTCATGTGCCATCGTGTTTTTAAAATTGTGGTCTTTCCAGAATTGTATGATTAGTGCCTTTGTGTTTACGTAGAACAGATCTTCTGTAAAAAGAACATGTTTATTAAAGAATATCCAGCAGCGGCATCACATTCAGACCATAAATCATAAGTCTTGTCCTTATTGTTTCACATTTGCACTTTTCGAGCAGTTTGATTTGAAGCTCTCCGGCACTGTTTGAGCGTGTGTCTCCACAGCGTTTGCCATTTCAGGACATTTTCTCACGTTTGTTTGTTTGTTTGTTTGTTTGTTTTCCTCAACCTGTGGTTTCCTTTCAGTCCATGTTCTCTTTAAAGGACGTGTATCCATTATTTCCTCCGCTGACCACAGCTCACGGCCCTGGCTCTAGCGCCGGAGTGGAGACAGTGCCCTCTGCTGGCCAGACGAGAAATCACACCAACATTGTATCTCCCCTTGCAGTAGAAGTCAGACACAGCCGCGTAGTCTTCATTAATAATGCAGGATCTCAGTTTGCTCAGAGTGCATAACAAGTCTGATATCTGTAGAAAAACCTTTTTAGATTAAAAATTAAAAAGTTGAGTTTTAAAGAGTAAAAACTCTACTTCAAGTGGGAAATTAAGACCACTCAGGGTAGAGAGAGGCCCTCATTTACAGTGTACCCAAGCATTACGGCAAAAACTGAAAGGGACTGAAAAGAGTAAATATTTAGGATAGTGAAATTATAACAAAGAAAACTTTTTATTATTAAAATTATTATTGAAACAGTACAATATATACACGCAGCAGTGAGCAAAAGTTTGGAAACCCATGATCAAATTACATTTACACAATTACTACTGATTTGAATTTAAAATATTATATATTATAAAAAATATAATGGAAAACATGCATGTGTAAAAGTCATGGCATATATATATAAAATCACCGCCCACAAAAAGTTAGGGATATTTGCTTTCAGGTGAAATTGATGGAAAACGTAAGAAGCTCACGCTACAGTGATATTATATCATGAAAGTAGGGCTTTTAAGTAGAAGCATGCGATGTTGATTTCCTCATCTCCAACTATTTACTGAAACCAAAGTCAACAGCAGTGCTGGGTGTAATGTTACCCCAACAAAAAATCTCGTCATGCGCCCTTGAGCATCAATTCCAGCTTGACAACGACGTCTCATGCTGTTCACAAGTTTACTCATTGTCTGCTGAGGCACGGCGTCCCACTCTTCTTGAAGGGCGGCCCTCAGGTCATTGAAGTTCTGGGGTACAGAGTTACGAGCCTCTACACGGCGACTCAGCCGATCCTGTAGGTTTTCTATGGGATTCAGGTCTGGAGAAAGTGCAGGCAGCTCCATTTGAGGTACCGCAGTCTCCAGCAGCCGTTCCCTAATGATGCCACCTCGATGAGCTGGAGCGTCGTCGTCCATGAAGATGAAATGAGGCCTGTGTT
The DNA here is from genome assembly GCF_015220715.1 of Pygocentrus nattereri. Taxonomy (NCBI): domain Eukaryota; kingdom Metazoa; phylum Chordata; class Actinopteri; order Characiformes; family Serrasalmidae; genus Pygocentrus; species Pygocentrus nattereri. The sequence continues at coordinate 35,995,579 of NC_051225.1, forward strand.
GTTCATGCAGAGGCACAACGACAGGATTAATGTTATTCAAGTAGCATGGGCTGGTCACTGTACCATTCACAAGGTGTAGTTCTGTATTGTTAGAGAACAGCAGGTTGTGCAGAAAGTACTGAAACACTGAACAGCTGGACATTCAGAAGTTTAGAGAAGGTCACAATAAGTTCACCTGTAAAGGTTAGAGTGCATTTTAGGTTCTTCCTGAAATTTCACCCGAAAGCCAAACATCCCCAATATGTTAAAAAGAGAAAATGTCATCTTTAAATTTGAAAAGTAACTTATAAACTAAACAAAACATTTCTTTAAATATGTACATACGCCTGTGTATACACTCAGCGTCCATTCTGTACAGCTCACCTCCTTGTTTCTATTCTCATTGTCTATCTTATCAGCTCCACTTACTGTATAGCTGCACTTTGTAGTTCTACAGTTACAGACTGTAGTCCATCTGTTTCTCTGATACTCTGTTACCCTGTTCTTCAAATAGAGTGGACAGTGAGTGGACAGAGTGTATGAAAACTTTCATACCAGCACAACACAAACACACCACCACCATGTCAGTGTTACTGCAGTGCTGAGAATGACCCACCTCAGAAATAGTACCTGCTCTATTGGAGTCCATGGGGGTCCTGACCACTGAAGAACAGGGTAACAGAGTATCAGAGAAACAGATGGACTACAGTCTGTAACTGTAGAACTACAAAGACCAGCTATACAGTAAGTGGAGCTGATAAGATGTAGAAACAAGGAGGTGGTTTTAATGAAGTGGCTGCTGTGTGTGTGTGTGTGTGTGTGTGTGTGTGTGGGTGTGTGTGTGTAAATATATATATACTAAATAGTTCATACGTATTCACAAAATAGGGATACAGTCACTTTAAATCTGCATGTTGTCTTTTCTGTTTTGTATCATTGATCCATTTCCAATCCATCCTTTCGTTTCACATGTTTACATAAAAGTCTTTTGATGTTAAATACTTTTAAAAATAGATCAGCATTTTTATAAAAACACTGGAGATCTTTTATGTTGGTCACAGCATGCAGGCTGGTCAAAATCGTATTGCTTCACATTCTCATCCACCTCTCTCTGTCTCTCTCTCTGTCTCTCTCTCTCTCTCTCTCTCTCTCTCTCTCTCTCTCTGCATTCAGGTATGATGATGATCAAATTCCTGCTGATAAGGAGCGTTATGCCAGGTAGGGCGATCACATGCTGGTCCTACAGGACTGCTAGAACTCAACCTGGCCAGACACTGGCCCCTCTACCAGCCCACCACAGCCCACCAGCTCCTCCACTGGGGGAGGAAACAACAGAAACAAAGTGATGAAAACACATGTGACTTGATCAATAGGTTTATAAACAAACAGTTTACTCACATAGATACACTTTGATGACATTTTGGTGAAATCAAATTTTTTTTTGCAAAATCAAGCAAAAAATTCATCATATCGTATTTAAAACAGGGCTTCTCAACCTGTGGCTGCGAAGCACCCTGTAGTGATCTGCGGGCCTGAGCTCTAGGGTGGCAGTAGTTCCTAGTTGGCTGGTAACAGAACTTTACGTCATAAAAACGTAAGTGGAAAAAAAATGACTTTATAATTCAGAATCTAAAAGGAGGCGTTTTCAAATTATAACCTACATACATACAAATAAAAGGACTGCACATCATTTTGAGACAGTGCAGCCACAAACACGCGGTGCAGACAGCGAGCCAGAGATGGAGAAGTTTCTCAGTGCGCTTTCTCACCCACCTTGTTTGGTGAGGACCTGCCAGACTGCCTGCTCCATTTTGATGAATGTGAAAACTCCACCTGTATTCAGGTCTGCAACAGACACCTGAACTTCCACTTCCCAGCTAACCCTGGCTGCTGGTGGGAACACAGTCTATGTTGAAATGAGGCAACAGAGGCTTGCTTTCCTCTTGTAGTAGCACGTCGGCGCTGTACTGTCAGCATCATCAGCCTGTTTCAACATCTCACTCTTTACAGACCCTCATTGCATAGACCCCTTACAAACACATGTGTTTGATTTCAGCTCATGGGTCATATTTGTGACTGGGCATCAAACTCGAATTGGTAAACCGATGAAAAAGAAGCACAAATAAAGGGTGACACTTTACTTGAAAGGTGGCTACATAACACATTCATAACATCTTACATAAATGCATCATAACATCAATGTTTAAATCACATTCATAAAGCATATGTGTTTTACATGATATTAATATGGACTACTGTGTCATTTTACTGAGACATGTATACTTTAGAAATGTTGATGTAACTGTAACGTTGGGGAGCGATGAGGCGGACACTTTTATTGAGGGCAAATCCAGGGTCGTGGTCATGACAGTCCAGGTTCAGGTAGCCAATACGAAGAGCAGGAGGGACAGACATGACAAAGAACACTGAAGTCCAAATACTTAACAAAACACAGGCGAAACGAATCAGGGGTGGAGTCAAGAAAACAAGGGGGCAGGACAGAACCAAAACAAACGCTCGTGGAAGATCAAAAGTAAACAAAAAAGCACAAGCAGGAGTGGGAGGAGCCAATCGTGACAGTAACATTCATTGACATGTCGTGAAGTGTTTATGCAACCTGATAGGAATGTGATATGAAGACACTCTTCAAGTGAAGTGTTACCAAATAAAGTGAGGTTTATTATTATAGTTGATTGTGATGACGCTAATCCAGCAGCCTGGTGAGCGGAGTGTGGCTTAGCTGTTTCAGATGAGTCACAAACACCCACCAAACGAAAGAGAACAAGGCTTTGGAGCGTTTTCAGTGAAAACACAATGTACTGCAGCTCCAAACCACAGCCCACGTCTACCTCGTACATTTCTTCATCCATTTTTTAACATCCCAGCAAATACATTTTTTAACATAGCTGCAAACTTTGGGACCTGTGATTGAGCCAAAAACGGACAATCTGATCCTTTTCAGGCCCTGATTCTCTGTATTTACACTCACCAGCCACTTTATTAGGTACAGTTCAGTTGCTTGTTAACACAAATAGCTAATCAGCCAATCACATGGCTGTAACTCAGTGCATTTAGGCATGTAGAGGTGGTCAATACAACTTGCTGAAGTGCAGACCGAGCATCAGAACGGGGAAGAAAGGGGATTTAAGGGACTTTGAACGTGGCGTGGTTGTTGGTGCCAGACGGGCTGGTCTGAGTATTTCAGAAACTGCTGATCTACTGGGATTTTCACTTACAACCATCTCTAGGGTTTACAGAGAACGGTCCGAAAAAGAGGAAATATCCAGTGAGCGGTCAGTTGTGTGGACGAAAATGCCTTGTTGATGTGAGAGGTCAGAGGAGAATGGGCAGACTGGTTCCAGATGATAGAAAGGCAGCAGGAACTCAAATAACCAACCAACATCTCTGAGGAACGTTTCCAACACCTTGTTGAAAGTCTACCATGAAGAATTAAGGCAGTTCTGAAGGCAAAAGGGGGTCCAACCTTTTACTAGCAAGATGTACCTAATAAAGTGGCCGGTGAGTGTATAAACAGGTGGGACTTGGGGTAGAAAAGGTTGAGAACCCCTGATTTAAAAGACAGCATTCTTGTTTTTCCTGTAATCTTCCATCAATATGTAATGACTTTTGCAGCCTCTGAAGCATCTTCTGACTTTTAAATGACTTCACTGTGCATCAGCAAGCAGGAAAAATAATATAAACCAATAACATCGTGCCCCCCCCCTTGTGCCATGGGGAGACAGTGCTCAGCGAGCTCAGAGACACTTCCTGATGCCACCTTCCACTCAGAAATACATCACAGTGTGGAAAGAAAAGCAGCTGTGATCTCCTGTTCACACTTTCACGCTGATAGATGAGAGATAAATGTAGATGCTTTGATTAGATTTGGGCAAAAAACACACTTTTGTTCGTTTGTCTTATTCATCGTTTATTATTGAGTCCTGCCATTAATATTTCATGGTGAACTCACTGCAGTGTGTTAACCTGATTTCCACACGCACTGATAAACTTCAGCTCAGCGCTTTCTAGCTGAGAGGTGTAGAAATGATTACCGATAGAATTTTAGGATTTGGTACTTTAACGTTAGTCTTTTATTATACAGTTCTTTTTATTGCTTTGTGCCATGACAAGCCCCACCCCTCGTACCAAGACAGACAGACAGAGGGGTCAGATTACATCATTTTCATAAATGGAACAAGCCCCGTCCATTGTACCAAGATAAACCCCACCCCTTGTGCCAAGGCGGCTAGAGAGGCAGAGAAGGAGTGTCCTGAATGCATCGTTTCTCTAAATGGAGCGAGGTTCGTCCTGTTTGTCATTGTGTCAACAGGCCCCACTGCTTTTGCCTAGAAAGAGAGCAAGTGACCCGATTTGCATTATTTCCATAAATGGAACAGGACAAACCACACCCCTAGTGCCAAAACAGGCCCCGCCCCCTGTGCCAAGACAAAACAGCTAAATAGAGATAGAAAAATGCAGCGAGGGAGGGAGGGAGTGGCCAGGTTGCATCCTTTCTATGCAATAAGAAATAACCCCTTGTGCCAATACAGGCCTCACCCCTTGTTCTAAAACAACTAGAGAGGGAGAGAGGGAAAAAGGGAGGGAGGGAGTGGCCAGATTCCGTAAATGGAACGAGCCCTCATACTTGAGGCCCTGCCTCTCGTATTTTGATGTCAAGACAAGCCCCACCCCTTGTGCCAAGACTGAGAGAAGGGTAGCGAACAGCCCCGCCCTGTTTATTAAGATTAAAACCCTTCCCCTTGTGCCAAGACTTGCCCAATGTCTTTGAGGCTTGAGCTTGTTGACGGGCCTTCTCATGGTCCTTTCCAGTGGCTGCTTCTCTGCTGGAGCTTAGTTGTGTCTGAGACTCGACCTCGAAAGTCTACAGCAGAGAAAAGTCCAGAATAATCTCATGTTACTGCCGCGAATAATGCAGTTAATCAAGGAATAATGGAAAAAAGTCGATAGATGACAGTAAAGTGGATTATCTCCTTTTTTTTCATCAAATCCTGTTTATTCAGGTCTCATCACTTGTGTTTTCATCACTCAGAATTCACTTACTTTTTTTTCTCCATACCTGTCTGTGTGCGCGTCCATGTGTGGCTGCAGCCCTTAATGTAGTCTTTAATTATCTCCCACTGATGCGATCATGTGAAATAGGCCTGTCGCTTTGAGCTATAGCGCTGTGACGACTATTACAACAGCCCTGACACTCAGGATTTATAACATCGTTCAGTCTTCTCTATCGGAGCTCACTTAATTATTTAACTTCGAGTGGGTCAGAATGACTCTGTGCTGTCACAGATGGAAAAAAGATTGAAATTGAAGTGCTGGGAAACGACACCTTTTCGCCCATACTGTATTATTTAATTAGGGGTGCCAGTACTTGGGTTACTTAAAGGGAAATGTGGCTGATTTTTCAATCCACTGGTCATTCAGAGGGGTTTGGTGTGAAATGGTTCCAATCTCTCAACAGTGGGGGTGATAGGAACCAGGGGTCACCATGGCTACAAACACAAATATAGCCATTATATTTAGTATCAAAACCACCAGTGAACCTACAGATGTCTACTGAGGGTTTGTTGATTTTGGTGAAATAGGAATAAATCAGGAATAAAACACCCTGCATGTACCTCGCTGCCATAATTAGATTAAAATAAATGGAATAAAATACATTTTATACCCAACCAATCATAAAACAGTATGTCAGACATCAGTTTCATGTAATAACTTTCTGTGAAGGAGTTTTTGGGTGTGGACGTCTGGTTCCTATTACCACCACTCAGTAAATTTCCCTAGAAGAGAGTATTTCACAACAAACCACTCTGAATGACATCCTTTAAATGATGAGGATTTATTTATGCATTAAAAAATGTATGTGGGATTTCCCTTTAATTATAATAATCATAGAATATTACAATAGAATTCAAATAATATGTTGCATAGGTAACTAGATGTAAAGTCAATGTGATTATTCTTTTGTGCTTAATCATTGTGATTTTGTATCCTCAGAGAAATGTGATGAAGAGTCGTTCGGTGCGTCTTAGATAAATCCGTATTAATTTGTCTGCATATAATTTTCCTCATCAAATATGATATATTTGGGTACATCACCACACAATGGTTTATAGCTTTAAGTGGGTCAAAATGCTCTGATCTGATGCTATTGATGCTCAAGTTGAGTTTGGAATATTATAATTATCATTCATAATTGATTTTAATGACATTCACTGTAATATATGTTTATCTGTTGGTCCAAAGTAAACATATCTGGCGAGATTAAATCCCCTAAAAAGCTTGGTGTATTATTTGGATTGTCTATATGTCACTACTTTGTAAATAGCAAGGTGTGTATTCAGTTTAGGTTTAAAAATAATTCGGATTCATTTCAAAAGAATCCAATTGAATCAATTCCTGGTGAAACCTGATATTCAGTGATGCATTTCCAGTCATCTTCAGTCAATATGTTATTACATGCTTTTTTAAAAGCCCTTCTTTCCATTTCTCCGTTTAGAGAGAACCATAGCGAGATCGAGCGGCGCAGACGCAATAAGATGACGCAGTACATCACAGAGCTGTCGGACATGGTGCCCACCTGCAGCGCGCTGGCCAGGAAACCCGACAAGCTGACCATCCTACGCATGGCCGTCTCCCACATGAAGTCCATGAGGGGCACGGGGAACACGTCGACTGACGGAGCCTACAAACCCTCCTTCCTCACCGAGCAGGTATGCGGGACACCGCAGAGCTCTCCCAGGACAGAGATAGTCAGCAGGAGGTTGACTAATAGACCTGTGCCAGGCACTCACTGTGTAGTTCTGCTGAAACAGTCACCCAAGACTAAAGTCAACATGTTTTTTGGCAGACTTCTCTTTGTTTTGTGTTGTGTCCAGTAACGTTTAAAAATCTCTTCTTTTTTTTGCTGCTCTGATGAATGGAAGTCGCATTCCAGACTCAATAATCAGAGTGGCAATGTATCAGAAAGGGTGTTTGAAAAACAGCTTTGTTCTTAGAAAAATACTGCATTTGAACCTTAGGTCTTAAAGTGGTGCTTGAAAGTTTGTGAACACTTTCGAATTCTCTATATTTCTGCTTATATTTGACCCAAAACTTTTCACACAAGTGTTAATAGTAGATAAAAGAGAACCAAATTAAAGAAATGAGATCAAAAATATGTATCTTGGCTATTGTTTTGAGGAAAACGATCCAATATTCCATATACAGGGCTCTATCAGAGTCTAATCTTCACAACACATGTTAACGTTCGTGAGTCCACCATGAGGAGAACAACAGTGGCGTGCATGGCAAGGAGAAAACAGCTGCTCAACCAAAAGAGCATGGCTACCCATCTGCACTTTGCTGAAGATCACATGGGCAAGCCAGAAGGCTATTGGAACAGTGTTTTGTGGATGGATGAGACCAAAATATATATATATTTTTTTGGAGAAAGGAAAACATGCATGAGAGCATAAACACCTTATCACATCTGTGAAACATGGTGGTGGTAGTATCATGGTTTGGGCCTGTTTTGCTGCATCTGGGCCAGGACTGCTTGCCATCATTGATGGAACAGTGAACTCTGAGTTTTACCAGCAAATTCCAGCAAAAAAAAAAAAAAACCCAAGAGAACGTGGGTCATGCAGCAAGACAATGAAGTTAATGTTTTGGAAAACGTTGACCGTAATCCTATAGAAATGTAGTGGAAGGACCTGAAGCAAGCAGTTCATAACATAAAAGTTCTCCAACATAAAAGCTGAAGCTGAATGGGCTAAAATTCCACCAAAGCTGATGTGCAGGACTAATGAAGATGAGGGTATACAAATTACCATTGTGTCTGCTGAGTCTGAGTCTGTACTGTATTTTGGATTTAGACTGTAAAGTCATGTAGTCAACTTCTTGCCCATATTAAGAACTTTGGCCTAAGGCCATTTTCACACTAGAGTGTTATTTTCTGGACCCAGGACCAGTCTCGCTCTGTGAGTCTGATATGTTTGGTCATGTGTGAAAACTGTTTTCGAGCCCAGGAGCGGTCCAGAGACTCGATCTTTGGTCCTTCTGAAATTGGCGGTCATTGGTGTACTTTTTCCCTCCGAATGTTACTGGATTATTACTGGAACTGAAAAATAAACATTTCTGCTTTGTTTCTGTACATCGAATTGACATCCTAAGACAAGAGTACCCCAAAGAAACCAGCAGGATTTGCCAGATGTGGTGGTTTAGAAGCTTTGAACAGTTTTATGATATAGTTTGTGTAAAAGGGTCTAACTAAGTATCAGAGAAACAGATGGACTACAGTCTGTCACTGTGGAACTACAAAGTGCAGCTAAACAGTAAGTGGAGCTGACAAAATGGACAATGAGAATAGAAACAAGGAGGTGGTCAGAATGTTATTCCTGATCGGTGCACAACGCTGCTGTGGAAAGAAAACCTTGTATCTCCATTTTTGTTGTTTTTCAGTTTTCTGACAAAATTAAAAGATGCCCGCTGCCCTTAATATTGTGTGTAGATTTCATGATGACTGGACCAAAAGAAATGACCCAAAAGTACTTGGAAAAACATCTGGTTCCATTGACCTACATTAAAATTAAAGTCCGGTTTTTCCTTCTCCTGTAAAGTTGTCATTCCGGAGATACGAGACGTTGATGTTAAGGTGGATTCATTTTAATATTGTTATTTTTTCCAAGATTTTAATGCAAATGAATACAGCCGATATACAAATATCCCGTAATCTTTGTACAGGCCATATTTTATGTTTGTACTTGTTTCACGATACGTTTAGTTCAGCAAATAAACAGTAATTGTGCATTAAATTGTGTGTCCTCTGTGGAGATTTTCACAATTAATAAAATATCATGTGCCCAGGTTAAGCTTACACTTATATCTGATTTTAATAGCCTGATCATGATGCTACATTTAATGACAGATATTTTTAAACTGGCATTTCCCCGTGTAATTTCTAATGCAACAAGAAAGACCTGGCAGGTTGTAAAATTGGGTGAGTTGTTGAGTTCAGACGCATCGCTCTCAAAATCACTTTGAACACATCAAGGTGCCAAAGTTGATCATGGAACATGCCGGAGAGGTTGGTGTGGACAGGATAGGACACTGCTGCACCGTTATTACTGAGCAGAATAGTAATTATCAGGCGGATCAGTTTAAGCATTTGCATGCTAACTGAATCTGACGGCTGCTCTAATGTCATTTATTTTTTATTGCAGGAGCTGAAGCACCTGATCCTGGAGGCAGCCGACGGTTTCCTGTTTGTGGTTGCAGCGGAGACGGGACGGGTGATCTATGTTTCGGACTCGGTGACGCCCGTCCTGAACCACCCGCAGTCGGAGTGGTTCGGCAGCACCCTGTACGAGCAGGTCCACCCAGACGATGTGGACAAACTCCGAGAGCAGCTCAGCACCTCCGAAAACTCAATGACCGGTGAGGGGCGCTGTTAAATGTCCACTTCAGGTCGCTGTGATCTATATGGGATATTTCACACAACTAAAAAGACACACACACACACACACATTTTCTAAGCCGCTTCTCCCTCAGGGTCGCAGGGAGGGGGGGTGCTGGAGCCTATCCCAGTGGTCATTGGGCGGAACAACTAAGTCATAGTAAAAACAATAGTAGTAATAATCATTAAAAAGAATCATCCATCCATCCATCCATCCATTTTCTAAGCCGCTTCTCCGTCAGGGTCGCGGGGGGATGCTGGAGCCTATCCCAGCAGTCTTCGGGCGAAAGGCAGGATACACCCTGGACAGGTCGCCAGTCCATCGCAGGGCAGACAGACAGACAGACACAGACAGTCACTCACACACTCACACCTAGGGGCAATTTAGCATGTCCAATTGGCCTGACTGCATGTCTTTTGGACTGTGGGAGGAAACCGGAGAACCCGGAGGAAACCCACGCAGACACGGGGAGAACATGCAAACTCCACACAGAGAGGACCCTGGCCGCCCGGCCGGGGAATCGAACCCAGGCCCTCCTCGCTGTGAGGCGACAGCGCTACCCACCACGCCACCGTGCCGCCCTAAAAAGAATCAATTTACTACAAATAACTATTTAAAATGACTAATAATAGTAACTAATAGGTATATATGGAATGATTTACATATATCCAGACAACAGCTGCTTAACTCTGCCCATTTGAGTTGAAGTTATAAGGAGTGTTTCAGCTCTGTGCTTTTAAAATGAGGGGAGCCAATCAGAACAGAGCTCATTTACATATGTCAGTCTTAACACACTGTAATAAAAATAGCCTCTTTAATTGTAGGAGATAAAGAGAGGCTGGAAAATGGTCTTGGAATTATGGTAAGTGTTATAAGTGGAAAAATGTAGAATACGGGCCCTTTAATATCATGTACAATGCATAAGTATATAGTGCAATATATAATATTGTGCATAATATATAATGCTATTATGATACATGATACATTTTTAAGCAAGTGCTTTACAGGCAGAGTGAAACAGGTAAGTAGAGATACAAACAAAACAAAATTAAATTAAAAAACTCATGATGGGAGAACAGAAATGCTCCAAAACTACTTGGGGGGGGGAAACTTGTTCCATTAACTTCCATTCAAAGTTTAAGTTTTTGCTTCTGCTGTAAAGTTGTCATTTTGGAGATATCAAGTTGTGTCGTGACGAAATGCAATATTAAATATGTTTTACCCCTTAAATGGCCAGAGCCCACCGGCGGGCACAGACTTTTATTACTTCAGTACCACTTTAGAATAAGACTACCCTTATCCAGCACTTATGAATGGTTTCATTTGAGGTTGTTAATGGTTATTAGTTAGGTCACAAACACTTTAAAGAGCAGTTATAACACATGAATAAAAGAGCAAAAGTGATCTCTTGTGTCTGATGAGTGAGTGAGTGATGAAGTTGATTGCTGACTCATGGAGAAACCAAAATAAGATCAGTAAACATCAAAATCTTTGAGGTTTAACAGTAAAAATGAATGTGGGTCTGCAATTAGCCAAGCAGGTCACTGTTGTCCTTTTTATTTATGTTTTAACTGCTTATTAATGATTTTAAGGTCTTTGTGACCTAATTAATAATCTTACTTTAAAGTGGCAACTTCACTTCTGTAACCTGAGAATAGCTCAGCCACATTGCATTGAAGTCCCTGTAGTTACTGAATAAAACGTCTTAGTGTGTAATAAGTTTGAGATTTTAAGGGGTTAAGATACATTTTAAAGGGCAGATGGTCACTTTCAGTCTGAGAGACTGACTGTAACATGTGTCATCATTCATTTTGCTTACCTCTTAAACAGGCTGTTTTAGTTACTGTGACTTTAAGGCAGATCTGTGTAAATGAGCTCTGTTCTGATTGGCTGCCCTCATTCAAAAAGCCCTCAGGGATGAAACACTCCTTATGACTTCAACCCAAATAAGCAGAGTTCGACTGCTGTAGGCTAAATAGGTACATGTATGTAAATGAGGCAGCTCTGTGCCAATGCTAACTGCCCTCTTTAGTGGTCAGTCACACTTACATTAATGCAGAATTCTGTTACAGACAGACTTGGACTGGGCAAAGTGAAATGGGAGTGTTATGATTAAAGTGATGGATGATTGAACTCCATAAAGACCTTTTACAGTCCATAGAGCAGTAAATAATGATAAAATCATATCATAGCCCATGCTTTGAACTGCCCTTATACGTTTAGCTGTACGTTTATTAGTCAGGGATGAACTGCAATAAGCTGCTACCTGCTGTTGAAGTACCTCGAAGGAACCCCCGATTTGTTTCTCTGTTGTTTATTGCCTGAGAATATGAAATGTGACTGAGGGATATAAGCAGCCAGACGTCCTGACACACCTCAGTGCCTGTGTGCTTAAATCCCGCTGACTGCTTCAGCATTCATATCAGCGGTGCTTCAGGAATCACCATGCCTTTCAGGCATGTCCGCTAGGGGGCAGTATAAACCTGCAGAAACCTTTCAGCCTCCGTCCTGCTCCCTTCATACCTGAAGACACCTGCATCAGTGCTGCTCCTCCACGGCAGCGCGTTCCCCTCTTCACTCTAATGAGGTTATGCTAATGTGCTTAACGATTGAAATGAAGTACACATTTGCATTATGCAAATGAGGCCATGCTCACCGGCTCTAGTAGCTCCTGTTCATTACTGGCCGTGGTGGCGTTTTTTGGTCAAACTGCTCTCTTCCTGGCAGGTGTGTCATGCGCCCAGTTGTCCTGAGGGGACACAGTTTCATGACTTTATGTCCATAACATGTGCCGTGTGATTAGATCGGATAAAAGACAATATAAAAGCATCTGGAGTAATATGGACTGCAGTTAATCACTTTTTATCACGAATTCATCACTTTTTCTAGAATATCTGATGAAGAAGACAGCATTTTAAAAATGTGGCGCACAGATCATGAACGTTTATGGTCAATTTTGTGCCCTTTACAGCTCAATTGTCAGATTTTTTGGGGCATATTTATTTATTAATTTTTAAATTTGATTTGATTTATTTACTGTGCCTTCAGGAATCTATTCATTTTCAAATTTAATTTGAAGTTCATTTGTTTTGTTACAAATCCTATTATTGTCATAAAAAATTGAGTGGAAAGAAGAAACGTTGAAATATTTACATGAATTTCAGAATTTCCTTGTGTTTGCCCCCTTTTTGCTTTTACGTCATCGTGCCCCCAACCTGGCACGACTGACCAAAGCCTCAGATCAATAGATCAGATCCACCACAAAAGAGATAAGACTTTTAAAAAAAATCTGATCCTTTTGTCATTTTGAGCTCTGTTCTGATTGGCTACCCTGTAAGGGGCCTAATTCAAAAAATAGGTCAGGCTGAAACACTCCTTATAACGTCAGCATGAGTGGGCGGAGCTAAACTACTATAGGCCAAATAGGGAGGTATATGTAAATCAGGTGATTTGGGGACATGCACTGCAAAAAATGGTTTATTGGTAAGTAAAATGATCTTAAAGCTAGTCTAAATGTCTAATATTCCTCATTGTAATGTTGTTGTAAGATTATTTTGAGATCATTTAACCTATTTCTAGACATTTTTGCTTGCTTTAAGTGATTTTATTAAGTGAAATTGCTTTAAGCTACTAAACTAATATCTGCTAATATAGTGAGTTAATTTTACTTTCTTACTTCAAGCAAGTAAAAATATCTAGAAATAAGTTTTATAATGTTTTAATATGTATACAATTATCTCAAAGTAGGAATTTAAGATGATTTCACTTGTTGAGAACATTGTAGCAGTGTATTCAAAACAGGCTTGTTTTGCATCTTCGTTTTCATGTATGGACACGTACATTGAAACTTTATTTACATACTAAATCAAACTAAATAAAAAGCAGAATGATAGAGTCCCTTTAAATAACATGAATCAAATACAGTGGTAGATAAAGGTGAATGTAATAGGAGAAACAGGAAGTGGCCAGACTATCCCGTATTGTTTAATATAGAAAGAACCATGTCGCTATACACAAGGGGGCGGGGCTACTGGGAGACCTTATGTTCTGTAGCTTATATATGGATGCAAACTAGTGTGGAAGCAATTCAGAAAAGGTGCTGTGTTTTTCCACAAATCAGCACCGGAGCCTAAATAGGCTTTGATTTGTGAAAACAACAGATGTACGAAAAATCGAGGGGTTAAATTCCTCCATTCAAGTGGGCATGACTGCTCTGTTTACTGGTGAAGTATTTTGGCTGTGGAAAGTCATTCCATCACAGTTTCCCTAACATCGGCGGGAGAGAAGATCTGGGAAGAGCTGCGTAATCCTGACTGCATAATCCTTACGATATATCCTTGAACACCAGAGATGACGTGAAGGCTGGTTAATTTCATTTGTTGCCGAGATTCGAGCCGAGCACTCGCTGTGAAATTCAATTAAACGACTCATCCACAAACAAAAGTCAACGCGGCTTTTTGGCTGCCGTTCCCTTTTGTTTTGTTTTTCACTGACCGGGCTGCTCTGTCCATTCACGTTTTCCGAAATATCGCTCCTCTGCCAAATGGAAGTCACAGTTGATTATATTTGATGGTGATTATTTTTGGTGGCCCAGTTGTGTCTGAATGTCCGTAATTAAGGTTTAAATTAAAATAAGACTCGGGCGTAGACGCTCAGTCAGTGTCCTCCTGATGCATTGCGGCTAATCAGAGATCATCTTGAGCACCGTAACGTATGACTCTGTTCCTGGTTTCTTGTTTCCTGGCGCACAGCATCAGTCATCGGGAGCAGACAGAGATATTTCACAGAAGTCCTCATTGAAGCGTTTTAGATCAGCGGTGATGGACTTTGAGGAATCCGTTCAGGTCTAAGAAGAAAAGAAATGACCTCTCTTGTTCCATTTTTAAGGCCTGCTGTTCCTGTAGTAGGTCCAGATAAAATATTGAAGTGTTCCTGATGAGGTTTTGATAACCTCATATTTTTCGATGATTAAACGAAGCAGCCAAAGGATGTTTTTTTTCTTCTTCTTCTTTGCTAATGTGCCTTTGGTGGGTGAATGTTATGTATTGGCTTCGCATGCATAATTGATTAAGAGTGATTTTGGCCCGCCTGCTAGCTAACGTTAACTTCTCTCCAGAGTGAGAAATGATGCTGGAGTGATCACTGGAGTCTCGGTTGTCATCCATCAGAGCGCACCACTCAATCTTACAACGTTCTTCACGTCAGGTTCATACCTCAGACACCTCCAGGCTTCAGGCTGGTTACTGTACTGTTTTCTGGGGCCGCAGCTCCAGTGGAGTGGAGTCCATTAACCTACAACCACGTCCAAAAGCTAAAGTGTTGGGTGGATGTATGGATGAATAGATAGAGAGACAGACAGACAGACAGACAGACAGGTACATAGATAGATAGACAGATAGATAGAACTTTATTGATCCTGAAAGGAAAATGGAAAGTTTCAGTAGCAACACATATATGCCCATTAACTTACATTTATTAGGCAAAAATAAAAATAGACCTAAGTTAAAGTACGAGAGAGAGAGAGACAGAGAGAGAGAGAGAGAGAGACAGAGAGAGAGAGAGAGAGAGACAGAGAGAGAGAGAGAGACAGAGAGAGAGAGAGAGACACAGAGAGAGAGAGAGAGAGACAGAGAGAGAGAGACAGACAGAGAGAGAGAGAGAGAGAGACAGAGAGAGAGAGAGACAGAGAGAGAGAGAGAGAGAGAGAGACAGACAGAGAGAGAGAGAGAGAGAGAGACAGAGAGAGAGAGAGAGAGAGACAGAGAGAGAGACAGAGAGAGAGAGACAGACAGAGAGAGAGAGAGAGAGAGAGAGCGAGAGAGAGAGAGAGAGAGACAGAGAGAGAGAGAGAGACAGAGAGAGAGAGACAGACAGAGAGAGAGAGAGAGACAGAGAGAGAGAGAGAGACAGAGAGAGAGAGAGAGAGAGAGACAGAGAGAGAGAGAGAGAGAGAGAGAGAGCGAGAGAGAGAGAGAGAGATTCAGTGTGTTCTATGTAATCCCTCACTCATATTTGTGTATCGTACATATTAATTTAATAATGCTGGACAGTTAGCCTTAACGGAGTTCCACCAATTTTTCACCGGTGTCATTCAGAGCGGTTGGATGCGAGTTGGTTCATTTGTACAGAAACTTGCTGACTCTAATTTCTTTACAGTGGTGGTGATAGGAACCAGGGGTCCTGATATCTACAACCCAAACATAATCATGTTATATAATATCCAATACCAACATCTTCTGAGGCTTCTGAGGCTTTTATGATGGTAAAATAGTAGTAAAACTGAAAAAAAAAAGTTTTCTTTGGGGCCTATTTGTCTTAGAACACCTTTAAGATATCTCTCCACCATGAACAGATTAGAATAAATTGATGAAAAGATGTTTTAGGTCAAAGCCTATGTCAAAACTACTGTAAAACAATGTCTCGGCCGTCGGTAATTCAATGTAATAACCTGAGTGAGGGAGCTTTTAAGTGTGAGGGAGCTTTTGGAGACCTTAAACTCTTCAGACGTCTGGTTCCTATCACTGCTGCTGTGAACAATTCTGACATCGTTTCTGTAGAATTAAGCATTTTGCAACTTCTCTGAGTGACTTTGTCTACATCTAAACCACTTAATTATACAGATTTGATGAAAAATGCATGTGTATATTTATGCCTACCGTAATCTTTTATGCAAGTTCTGAGATGCACTTCTGGCCCAAAACTAGCATTTAATATTTATTATTTGTCATGTTAAGCAGTGCGCTGTAATGTTACCCTTACCATCATCAGTTTGAGCGAATTCCGTATCCTTTATGTGTTTTCATCCATCGGCGATCTCTCACTACAGTACCCTGCATGCATAAGGCAAATACATCATCCAAAACTGGGAATCTATCCCACTGTGGTAATGAGGTAGAGACTAATAAATACAGCCCTGATATTCAGCTTCCTCGCAGCAGCATTAGCTATCTTCTGTATTCATTAGAAGAAGAAACAACGCCTCCAAAAATCCACCCCAAAGCGCTTGTAGTTTTTCAAAAGCCTCCAGCCTTCAAGATACATCATTAGAAAGGGGTTTAATTTAGTGTTTAAACCGTAAAGTATCACTCTCAAGACTATTGTTTGATCACTGTAGGATGTGAGGAGGCGTGATAAGAATAGACTTAGCAATGCTTCCATTTTTCATTTTGGCAGAAGTGGCCCTTTAACATTTCTATGGAAGGAGTGTACACGAGGAAACAATGTTGATTTCCCAAACTTCTCTTTAAACATGACTTTATTCTTTCTAATGAGGAGTCAGGCTTGTTTTGCTTCTTCCAAAACACTGCCTTGCTAATGAAGATAAATCTGTTGTATTTTGTTAATTTCCTTTTTGTTTTTTGTTTAGCTTTCTTCCCTTGAAGGACACTATTATTCCCACGTCCTTTCGTCCGCTCCACTCATGTAGAAAGTGACTACCGCCTAAATATTTAGCTTGGCCGTTGTTTGGGCTCTGGGATATTTGCTGGCTTTTTCTGTCCTTTTCTTGAATAATAATGATCCGCTTGCACACAGAACCGCAGGACTAAGCCGGAGGAAGACAATGGATGCCTGTGTGCCAGTCGAGACCGGGCTGTACATTTGTACATAGACATGTCCCTTACATGCTGGGGAAGGGTTCACAGCTGGTGGAGAGGACACTACGGTTTCTGTTATCAGAGAGACTAATGAGTAGAGTAGATGGTCTGGCTGCTGCCTCAAGTAGCAGGGGCTCCTCTTTGTTCTCCGAGGCCTCTGGGTTTTTACTTGGACGTGCTGTCCCCATACCACCACTGTGCCGGTCTGACAGGCCTGGCCACGTCAGGCCGATCAAACAATCAGAGAGCCAGCAACTGGCGAAGCAGAACCGGTCAGGGGTTGCAAAGCCTCTGCTAGAAGAAAGTTAAACGTCGTAAACTCTGCGGGGGCCTGTATGTGAGCCTATATTCAAAATCCCTTACATTCAAAAATAGGATAATAATTTCATTTAGTACTTACACTAAAACTGATACTAATACTAATTTGCTGTTTAATATTTTCAGGCAGCACCAGCTGGCAGTGAGATAAGCTGAGCATCTTTGAAAGGAAATTTCCCCTGTGGGGAACCCTCAAGGTATTCCAGGCCTTCAGAGAAGGTTAAATCATTTCTGGGAACTGAAAAATAGCATGTATAATTTTTGTTCATTTTAATTCCGTAGAATCTTGTATTTAATATAAATTAAAGGGCTAAATTCTTGAAACGTCTAGTGGAGAATTGGCCAATCGGGAATTTTCTTTGTGATATTTCGGTAGATATAGCTAAGCAAGCTCTCTTGCTGGTTACGATCTTAAAAAAGAAAAGAAACCATGAACATTTAAAGAACCCTTCGCATGATTAAAGTGTTCTTTGCATCATGACAGGTTTTTTGGATTGGTAACAGCATAACAAGCACACCCTTAGATTCTACACAGGTGGATGTGCACATGCCGTAACTCATCTGACGCTGGGTTCCATAGGATTAAATGCTGAATAATATACTATAATTGTCTGTTTAAAGTCATGAAAGTTTTCATGATGCAATTTTTGTTTTTGACGTCTGATATGTTCAGGATCAGACCAAGTAGTATCACGTTTAAAAGCAAAAACAATGAAAATTTACAAATCCATCCATTTTCCAAGCTGCTTCCCCATCAGGGTCGTGGGGGGCTGCTGGAGCCTATCCCAGCGGTCATCGGGCAGAAGGCAGGATACACCCTGGACAGGTCGCCAGTCTATCGCAGGGCAGACAGACACAGACAGTCACTCACACCCAGGCAATGTAGCATGTCCATGGACTGTGGGAGGAAACCGGAGAACCTAGAAGAAACCCACGCAGACACGGGGAGAACATGCAAACTCCACACAGAGAGGACCCGGCCGGGGAATCGAACCCAGGCCCTCCTTGCTGTGAGGCGACAGCGCTACCCACCGCACCACCGTGCCGCCCTACAAATCCAATGATCTGTATTAAAGAGGACCTATTATGCTCTTTTTCAATGTACATAATTTAATATTTGGGGTCTACCAGAATAGTACTACATGGTACAATGTTCCAAAAACACTGTACATCCTCATACTGTACATCTCTATTCACCCTTGGTTTGAAATAAGCTGTTAGAGCTCCTGTGTCCTGCTGAGCCTTGTGTGTTCTGCTTGATCAGCGCACCCAGTCTGTTCTGATTGGTCAATCGCCATTGACCGCCCCTGTCTTGAAGTCTGCAGACAGACCCGTCTCTCCTCAGCAGCTGTAAACACCACTGTGGCTATTTTTACACTGCTGTCGGTTCTGAATGAACTGCTCCTCCTTCAGTAGCCGCTGTGCACTGTGAGAGGGCATTCCGAGTTTGGTGGGCAGTAAGGACTGTGTTACGAGATTGTCCATCCATCCATCCATCCATTTTCTAAGCCGCTTCTCCGTCAGGGTCGCGGGGGGGGGCTGGAGCCTATCCCAGCAGTCTTCGGGCGGAAGGCAGGACACACCCTGGACAGGTCGCCAGTGTTACGAGATTGTATCATCTTGTAACAAAGAAAAGAGCTGGAATTCCAACAAGACATCTGAGGTTTCTGCTGGAGAGACTGTCTCCTATTGTTGTCAACTTCTAAGCTTTGCAGACTGTTTACATGCACAGAAAAGCTAAAGGAAAGAGAACGACTGCAGTTACACAGGAATGATTAGAGTAGAATAGAATAGAATTCAATAGAATTCAGATTATGCTCTCTTCCTAATCAAACCTGCAGCTAGTCCATGATATATTCAGAGAAGCATACTTCATACAGATAAGGTGTAGACTGTAAAAAAAGATATTCAGTAAAAATCTGGCAGCAAAAGCCGTTAATTAACAGTAAAAGTGTGTTTTCTCAGTGATGGTAGAAGTCTGTAAAATTACAGTCAAAATTACAGAAATTCTGCCTTTTACTGTAATTCAGCTCTGACATAGACTAGTTTACCATCATAACAATAACAACCATTAAAATACATGCGTATGTTTTCATTCCTCTAAATTAAGAACAGTTCAAATACAATATATTTGTTTTATTTACATGCATTTCGTTTTTTTAATGGTTAATGATCGAGAAATCTGACAGTACATTGACAGATTTTTAGTAGCATCATAATAAAATCATTTTATACACACACCTGCAAGAAAATTTGGTGTTGAACTGTAGAAAATAGTGATTCCAGACTTTAGAAATATGTTCATTTGTTTAGTAGTAGTAGTAATAATTTTTAGTAGTTACTGAATTAGAAGTTTTTAAGATAACAACTAAGCCCAGAGCTAAAGGAGTTAACAGGCATGTGTGAGCACTCAAAGTTTTGTTTATGGTCCTCTTTAATCCTGAGGTTTGCATCTTTGGCCTGAAAATGATGTTGCCTTGATCTTCCAGGCCATTCAAATGATTACAGATCTGATATGTAGAGGAGCTGAAGCGGTCAGGGGTCGCGGTGATTAACGTCCATCAGGAGGTCGCCCCTGGTTCAGCCAGTGCCCCGCCTTGTTCTTGTGGTTTTTGTTCTCTCTCTCTCTTCTCTTTTTTCCTTCCTCTGTTGCCAGGATCTCTCTTAGCGGGAGAGCAGGGGGAACTTGCTCCAAAGCAAACCCCACCTGCAGCGCCGCTTCCCTGAGAGCAGTGCGCTCCGGCCATTTTGACGCAGGCCGGACCCTAAAACAACAAGCCACCGCATTAGAATACTATAAACACGGCCGCTGCTTACTCATCCCACTCCAAACAAAAGGAAAGAGCGACGAGATTTACCGTAACTTCCCTCATAGAGTTTTTTTTTCCATTCTTTTTTTTTTTCCCCCTTTGCTGCCGTTTACAGTTTGTGCAGCAGAAAGGCCGTCTAGCTCTTGTGGTTTCTTGTGAGGTCACTCCAGTGAGATGAATGGGAGGTATTGCACAATAGCAGTTTGTTTATGCTTCCTGTCGTCTCATTCATTTAGAGAAACGAACCTACGACTGTGTCAAATCTGAGCTGCCTGCTTTCGTTTATGGCGAACCATTTGACCCCTGCCTTGCTGCCCTTCTTTCTATGAAATTACTGGAATTTTGAGCCTCTGCACGCGGGGTCCCATCTCCTAAGATAACACACCCTTGCATTTCTGTGGACGGGAGGTCTCTCCAGAGCGTTCTCCGTTAAGGCTATTCCGTGATAAGCTCATATTTGTGTGTCATATTTGTTTGAGATCAGCTCAAAACCACAGCAAGTTCCCTCCTGATTGTGATAAGCTGTTAAAGTCAAGTACAGTTCAGCATTTCAGGAGTGAAGAGGTCAAAGTTATTGGACTTTACAGCTTCGTTTTGTGGGTTTTTTGTGCAGGACATTTTGGAAAATTCCTCTTTAATCTTAATAGTTTTGCTGCCTTTGGCGGAAAATGAAGTTGGACTGAAAGGATGTTTTCCTCTTGAATCCTTGCTTTGCCAGAGATGAATTGGGACTGATTGCTGTCATGTCCTCTTTGTTTACCTGTCATAAATGTTACATATGGCAGGAGGTACTAGACAGCATTTTGCATCATGATAAACAATATGTATGAAGTAAAACCTCACTGATTTAAGAAAGGAGTTCCTAGTGAGGCTTTATTTCATAGATACAATCTTATGATCAGATTACATGGTTTGTTAAGTACAAATAGCACAGTTCCTACAGGAAACTTAAATATGGCAAATTTTAGTGCACAATTTCTGTTCATTCCCTATGTTTAACATATTGGGAAGAATAAAATATGAAATACGAAATGTGTAACTTTTGCACAGGTCATGTTTCATGTCTTATTTTTTTTCCAATATGTGACATGATGTGATGGAAGCATACACTGTGGCTCTTATCCTAAAAATGAGAAATACAGTCGTGTTGCCTGGTCCTCCTTTCTAATATTTGGCCGAAACACACATTAATTAACAGTAAACGTACGTTTTCTCAGTGATGCAAAAAATCTGTAAAATTACAGGCATTCAATTTCTAAGAAGTTCTACCTTTTACTCTAACTCAGCCTTTTCACTACTTCAGCAAGTTCTTCGGATAATCATAAGAACAACAACTATTACAATATTTGCAAGCATCTGTGAAATAAAGATAACCATTTGTGTGAATTTGCATTTTATTTCTGTAAATTAACGATGGTTAAATATGTTATATTCAGCAAATGAACAGTAAATGTGTGTTAAAATGCACAGGACTGTGTTCTAGAATTGCATACTAACCGATTTTAATTTCGAAATCTGCAAAACATCATTGGATCGGGGCGCCAAAACTTTTGCATACAACTGTATTAGATGTTCTAAAGAAAAAGGCTGAATTATCAGGACCCACCACAAACCCCTCAGTCAGTTTCCTCCCTGTTCTTCTTCGCCCCGGCCTCGTCTCCTTTTTCCCTCGTTATTCTGTTTACCTGTGTCTTGTTTGTAACTTTGCCCGGTAATTGTTCTCAGGTGTTCCTTGTTCATGATGCCCAATGTCTGTGTGCTCCATTATTCTTGTCTTGTTCCATGCTTGGCACTGTTTGCTCTCTAGCCTTCGTTCTTTCTTGTCTTTCAGATGTCCGTCCGCTTTGTTCTTTTCTGCCTGTTAGTTCTGCGAGTGTTGTTGGTGTCGTTTTTAGTTCTTAGTCTAGTCTTTTTTTTTTGTTGTTCTGTTGTCTTTGATTCCTCTGTTCTCGGTATGAATTGCATTAAGCTACCAGCTTGCACTGGCAAACTTCTATCTCATTGTCCTCATCTTATCCCTGTTGCAGTTGCAGCTAAGCCAAGAATTAGAGATGTACCAGAATCTCTCTGTATAAAAATTCTTCAAAAATTCTTCTTTCAAAGCCTGAAGTTTGTTTATTGTGACACTCGCACAGACAACTTTTAAACTAGTAAAGATTGTTCTTTGTAGCGGCGACTTTCAAGATCACGTTTTGGTTGCATGGAGAATCTTCCAGTGCCTCTTTTGTAAATGAGAGGTGGGAGGAAAAGTTTAGTACACTCTTAAAAATAAAGCTTCATAAATGGTTCTCAGCTTAGACATATGGGTCTATAATTGGTAACATTTTCTCGTGTGGTTCTTCAAACTTTGTGTTGGCGACTAATTCTGATTCCTTTCTTAGAAGAAACACACAGCCACATGATATATTTAAGATATACACTGATGGGCATAAGATTCTGACCACCTCCTTGTTTCTACGCTCCCTGTCCACTTTATCAGCTCCACTTACTGTATAGCTGCACTCTGTAGTTCTACAGTTACAGACTGTAGTCCATCTGTTTCTCTGATACTCTGTTAGCCTGTTCTTCAGTGGTCAGGACCCCCACAGAGCCAGACTTACTTGGGTGGTGGATCATTCTCAGCACTGCAGTAACACTGATATGGCGGTGGTGGTTTGTTAATGTGTGTTGTGCTGGTACGAGTGGATCAGACACAGCAGCGCTGCTGGAGTTTGTCCACTCACTGTCCACTCTATTAATCACATCAGTGTTGCTGCAGTGCTGAGAATGATTCACCACCCTGCTCTGTGAGGGTCCATGGGGGTCCTGACCACTGAAGAAGAGGGTAAAAGGGGGCTAACAATGTATCAGAGAAACAGATGGACTACAGTCTTGCTAGTAAAAAGTTGAACCCCCTTTTGCCTTCAGAACTGCCTTAATTCTTCGTGGCACTTTCAACAAGGTGTTGGAAACGTTCCTCAGAGATTTTAGTTGGTTATTTGAGTTGTGTTTCTATTCTCCTCTGACCTCGCACATCAACAAGGCATTTTCGTCCACACAACTGACCGCTCACTGGATGTTTCCTCTTTTTCGGACCGTTCTCTGTAAACCCTAGAGATGGTTGTGCGTGAAAATCCCAGTAGATCAGCAGTTTCTGAAATACTCAGACCAGCCCGTCTGGCACCAACAACCACACCACGTTCAAAGCCCCTTAAATCCCCTTTCTTCCCCGTTCTGATGCTCGGTCTGCACTTCAGCAAGTTGTCTTGACCACCTCTACAGGCCTAAATGCACTGAGTTGCGGCCGTGTGATTGGCTGATTAGCTATTTGTGTTAATAAGCAACTGAACATAATACCTAATAAAGTGGCCAGGTGAGTGTATGTTGTAAGAGGAGCTGATAAAATGGACATTGAGCATAGAAACAAGAGGGTGGTCATAATGTTATGCCTGATCGGTGTATGTGCATATATATTCATGTATATCGACATATATATTTGTTTATTCATTTATTTAGTTATTTAGTATATGCAATAGCCTGCTCCTTTCTCTTGGTTGTAAATGTGCTGTTGAGCATTGGTTTTAAACCAGAAGCTCTGCAGAGCTCTGTTGCTGGTAAAGCAGATTGTCACTAGAGTACTTTTGTTTTTTTAACCGGTCATGACTCGCGAGTGAAAAACAATGTGCAATGTTCAAATACAGCCAGGATGGCAGAGATGCATTTTCCATTGTTATACATCTAAACTGCTTTTTAAGCAGTGTTCACAGTCTTCTCTGCAAGTTGTAGACAAAATTGGATGCCTGGATTGGCATTTGTTCTTCAGGGAACCAGACATGATTCTATGGCATCGCTCCAAAGAATGCTTTTGGCTCTGATTTTAAGAGAGTATTACCCCACATACCCTCTTTCACTGGTGCTGTGTTGTATTCTTACTCAGCAGTGGTGACGATTGCTCCTTTGTAGAACACTTTAATGAACAAACTGGTCGACTGCTGATTCATCTTCCTCTGCCAATCCTCAGCTCTGTGAGGGGTCATCACAATGTCGTTATTTTTGTGGAGAAGGAAAATGGCTCAAGTGCTTCCAGAGACATCGGCGTCAGCGCTTTAGTATGCAAAGACTGTAAGGGAGTCTAAGGCACCCTGCTGGGGGCTCTGTCAGATGTCAGCAGATCATTTTTAGAGTCCTCTCTTTTTACCACAAACTCTTATTAAGACCTTTTTAGATAATTTGTTTATGGACATGACTTTGAGCTTAGATCATAGCTTACTGCTGTCCTGTGTCTGTATCACTGAGAAACAAAAGGACATGAATCACCCCATGACTGCTGTACTGGCCAAGGAACGTGTTGGGCTGCTTTGGATCTCAGCTCGTTCTTGTCCGGGAAGCAGATTTAATGGGAAGTATTGGACTGTACAAGAACCTAGTGAAGACCCACAGGCTTCAGAAGCCTAAGACCAAGAGGTTTTGGCATCATAGTGGTGTCGATATGGCAAAACAAGTAATGATACAGTGTCGTGATACCCAATATCTATCTCAATATCTTGTTTTTCTGAGGGCAATACTACACACTGATAAAGATGGTTCTTCAAGGGTTCTTTAGTAAAGAAAATGGTTCTATATGTATATATAGAACTATGAACGCTCAAAGAACCCTTTGCATGATTCAGGGGTTCTTTGCATTGTTAAAGTGTTCTTCAGATTGATGGAGAGTATCTTTTACGTGGTTCTGTATAAGACCTTTTTGAAAAGGGTTCTATGTAGCACTTTCTATGTAGATCTTCTGTTGTTACAGGCTTGACATTGTAAACAAGAGCTGAAGAACTCTTTTCAAAAAGGTTCTGTATAGAACCACATACAACACATACGAAGTGTTCATGGTTTACATTTACAGCATTTGGCTGACGCTCTTATCTAGAGCGACTTACAATTTCAATCATTTTTACAGAGGTAGGCGAAGGCGGTGTTAGGAGTCTTGCCCAAGGACTCTTATTGGTATATAGGGTGTTTACCCAGGGGGGGATTGAACCCCAGTCTACAGCGTAGAGGTGTTACCCACTACACTACACCAACCACGTGTATGGTTTTATACACCAATCATGGTTCTATATAGAGCCATTTTTATTAAAGAACCCCTGAAGAACCATCATTTTGGTGTGTAGGAAGGTGCAATATGACAATATTTATTGTTTCATGATAATTTACATCACAATACACCTTCCTGAGTGCATTGTGGGTACTTGTAGTATTTAAAGAGTGTTGAAGAACTACGTGTCATTATAAACTGTGCAAATAAGTCCTAATTACCTGGATTTGGTGCAGTGCGGCATGTAAATCATTCAGTACATTTACATTTGGCAGACGTTCTTATCCAGAGCGAATTACAGTTTGATCATTTTACACAGGTAGGCGAAGGTAGTGTTAGGAGTCTTGCCCAGGGACTCTTATTGGTATAGTCTAAGTTGCATGCCCAGGTGGGGATTGAACCCCACTCTACAGTGTTACCCCTATACCAACCACTACCATACAAATCATTGTATTCATATTATTTTTTTCCCCTGCTGTTATAGCATATCACACCTCAGATATACAAATATGGTGATACATAATGGATCAGGTGCCCAGATACCTTTTGTATTCCAGGACTAGACTTAAGAGGAATTCCACTGATTTTTCTGCAGTTCAGTGGTTTTACGATGTAAATCAGAATGATTTAATGTGGTGGTTCATTGTAGGGAAACTTACAGACTCAGATGTCTTTACAAAGTGGTGGTGATAGGAACCAGGGGTCCCCATGACTACAGCTCAAATATAGACTTTTTATTTATAATCCAAAACCACCAGTGAACCTACACGACCTCTGAGTGTTTGAATGCAATGCTGAAAAAATGGTTTTAATAAATAATGTAAGAAAATGTTTTCCTTTAGGACGATTTTTGTACAATGCCTTTAAGAACCACTCCACCATAAAAATGTTACACTTTAAGCCAGAACTGTTTTAAAAATGTCCCAGACATCAGGGAGCGTATTGTTAGCTGTTTCATGTAACAAACCTCTCTGAGGGAGCTTTTACAGGTGTTAAACACTTCTGATGTCTGGTTTCCATTACTGAAAAAATTCCCCTAGTCATCCTGTCCACCCTCAGTTAGCACTGACAGAATATTACTTATGTAGATGGAACAGGATTGAAAACAATACATTGGTAAAACTGTCTGAGATACAATCAGCTGGTTATCAGTCTGCAGTTTATACAGTTACTGTTTGCTGGTTGTCGCTGTTTACAGGCTCTTTATTATTTGATCTAAATCTGTATTATTTTATGATTCATGTTGGTCCATTGTCCAGTGCTGTAGAAATACTGACCGTACCATCATTTGGTGACCGCAGTCCATCATGCTGTTTCCTAACTATTGTTTCTATATGTGTGTGTCTACAGGCCGGATCTTGGACCTAAAGACAGGGACGGTGAAGAAGGAGGGGCAGCAGTCCTCTATGAGGATGTGTATGGGCTCCAGACGCTCCTTCATCTGCAGAATGAGGTACAGTACAATACTTCCAGACTGGGATTTTTCATAGCTGGCTCAGAAGGTTGCAGGTTTAGCTCTCTGCCTATAAGTAAAGGTCACTGGAAGTGTAGTTACATGTTTTGTCTACACACCTGAATCATCTCATCAGGTCAGCATTTCAGGGAAAAAAGTCACAGCTTTACTATTGGTGAGCTTGAGTATGCTTCCTTTTTGGCCAAAATTTGGACATTAAGGTAGCTATGCAACCTACTGTGAACAGTGAAGCTTGTATGAAGTGAATTCTGCTTTGTAAGTATTCTGAAGCTTATTTTAGGGGAAGTTATAGCTGGTTTAGTATTTTCGGTCTCACTTCATTTGGATTGTCCACTATAGTCCCCTATAGATTATCTACAGATGTTCAAATTCTCAACAGACTATCTGTTTAAATGGATAGATATGATTTGGACCAGGGTGAGGGCTGAGGTTAAGTTTAGGGTTAGGATTAGAGCAGGTTTAGTGTTAAAGAAAATTACGGTCATTTATAAGGTTCTATCTGACACATTTGTCAAAACTGAGTTGTTCATATATTTTGTTCTGTGACAACCTCTTAACATTAGGTGAGGTGTGTAACGATTTTAACGGTGGGTGGAGGGAAAACGCTGGGCGCAGGGGTGAAGACGGAGAGCTTCCTAGTAACACAAAACCACTCGGCTTTTCAGCCCACAAAATAAGGCAAGGCTCACTGGGACTCTTCAGTCCTTTCTTTCCTCTTTTGCTCGTTTAGCTCCACTCAGTCAGCTCAGCTCTGCTCTGCTCTCACACCTTCACTGGTCTCCTCTCTGTGCACTCTGACATCTACTGAAGGAAGAGATGGTTATATGTAGGCTGGCAGAAACAAGGCACAGGTGATCATCAGTTACTTAGCCCGCTGGTTCAGCCAGACCAGCCTCTCCGTCCTGCATTCGATGCCCGGCCACGCTCCCTTCCCCACATACCCCCACTGCCCGATCCAGGTCGGGCAGCCATCTGGCCGACGCCCCACAGGACAGGGGCCATGCTGGCTCGAGCAACTGATCATCACTGACTTTCACTTTGTCAATGACGTGCCTCAGCAAATAGTCACATGACTGCTCCAGAGGGAAATCCAAGAGGGGAGCCAGGAGGTTAACCATGGGAGACGTGGTCACGCTGTCAAGTTTACACCCCCTCACCCCCACCCAAGAGGCACCATCTCCCGCCCCCCTTCACTCAGGAACCGTCACTGATGGATGCGGAAGCCTGCCTCGAACGCAGCACATGCTCTTTATAGTACTGCGGGACCCATTGTCTACGAAAGCTTTCACTAACCCCCCAAAATGCACCCAATTTGTACCCAAAATCAGAGGATGGGTAAGGCGAGGACTAACCGCCACCTTCAAGCTATGCCTTGTTCCCCGAAACTCAATTGTAATTGGCAAGACGGGATAATTGTGTACATCCTCATGGAGACACTGCACCTTCACCCGATATGCCCTTTCCAAGGCCACACATTGAATCAAGCCTTGGTGAATCGTGGTTTGATTACCAGAATCCACCAAGGCTAGTACCCCCTTGAACACTCATTGGTATGCGGTACTCTCGAGCTCAATCAGTGGAGGTTGGTGGCGACTTGGGCCAGACCTCCATGTGGTGGCACTGGTCCTGGAAGTGTCTGGGCTCCAAACAGTGTTCTGGGATCAGCTGTTGCCCCCTGTGCAGAGAGAGAAGGGAGACCATGAGTAGCTGCAGGGGTGTAACGGGAAGTAGAAAGGAGGGGTGGAGTGCGTGGAGGCGAGAGCGGGGAAAGGCTTTGGGGGCTAGAGCTCCCTTCTTTCTGGGAGCGGGAGTAGGGAGAGAGAGGGAAGGAGAGAGAGACATTTACTGGGTACGCCACCATGTGCGCCTCTGCCAGCTTTGTGGCCTCGTCCAGCGATTACGGTTGGTGGCACTGGACCCAAGCTGCCGTCTCCTTGGGTTGATGAACTGCTCCAGCACCACCAGGTCGAGCACCTCCTCGGAATCTCGTTCTTCTGACAAGAGCCACTTCCTGCAGGAATCTCAGAGTTGTTGCGCCAGCACAAAGGGCCGGTCAAAATTTCAGGCAGCGTGTAGAATCGTTATTCCAACCCTCTGGAGGACGGCCTTTTTCAGCTCATCGTACTCCTGCTGAGATTCAGCGGGGAGTTGTTGGATGGCCAGATGGGCTTCCCCCATGAGCAGGGGCAGCAGTCAGATGGCCCAGTCCTTTTCCAGCCACCCCCAGTCTCCTGTTGCTCTCTCGAAGAGCTCCACAAACGCTTCCGGGTCATCTTGCGGAGTCATCTTCGAGATGGAGATGGTAGCTGGAGCTGGAGTACTGGTTGCTGACAATCTCTGGAGAAGCTTCCTGTCCGCCTCCTGGCCCTGAGCCAGGGCCTCGAAGCGGGCCTGGTTTTCCCACTGGATGTCCAGGAGAGCTTGGTGTTGGGTCTGCTGCAGGAGGGAGAGTGCTTTAATTATCTCTCCGAGCGGTGAGGACTCCATGGCAACATTCGTCCAATCCTTTCCAGGTTTCGGCACCGCTGTAAAGATTTTAATGGTGGGTGGAGGAAAGACACCGGGGGCAGGGGTGAAGACGGAGAGCTTCCTTTTATTTCAACACAAAAACCACTCGGCTTTTCAGCCCACAAAATAAGGCAAGGCTCGCTGGGACTCTTCAGTCCTTTCTTTCCTCTTTTGTTCGTTTAGCTCCGCTCTGTCGGCTCTGCTCTGCTCTCACATCTTCACTGGTCTCCTTCTTTCTTGGGGTTCTGCCATCTACTGAAGGAAGAGATGGCTATAAGTAGGCTGGCACAAACAAGGCACAGGTGAACATCATCAGCTACTTAGCCCACTGATTCAGCCAGACCAGCTTCTCCGTCCCACATTCAACGCTCGGCCCCTTCTCCCCAAGGTGTTTTTTTTTTTATTTGTGTGCTTTTTTGGTGTTTATCTAGAAAACAAAAAGTCAAACTCTAACTTGGTCACTGTCTAACCTAAAGGAAGCTTAAACTAATGGTTCATACCGAACACTGACCTCTGCACTGGACAAAACATGTAACACTGACCTTTATACTTAATGTGCAGCTCTCTTTGAATAATAATAAAAAAAAGATTTGTCCTAAAAATGAATAAACAGTAAGAACAAATGCGATAAAAATGTAGTAAATTTAAGTTTCTCAAACATGTGGACACTATATTACACTAATTTTATGTTTTAAAATAAATTATGAGCATAAACTGTGTATGTTCATTGAAAATCGTTGCTTCTTTTCATGTCTTGGCAGATAAAACCTTATAACTCCAAGCAGAAAATGAGTTCTTTGGATTAGAAGGTTCTCTCTGCATTTAACCTGTTCCAAAAGCCTCAATTTTACAAATTTGATAGGACTTTGATTTTGTACATTTAAAGTAAATGTAGGGTGTCTGTCATTTTCATGTATGACATGAGTTTTTCTATTTGGAATGCAAAATCTTTGAAGCTCCATATCTCAAAACAGAACCGTATAAATCTAAGGGCACAGTTTAGTTGAACGTAGCTTGAAAGTAAATTATGTGTCTACAAAGCATCTAAAGTGGACTAAACCAATAAAATGTGACCATATTTTCTACCCTTAAACTCTATATAAACCTTCACGTCTGCCTGAAAGTAGACCATGAGTTTATCTGCATGTCTCAGCCATGAGGCTATCCGTCTCTCTTTGTCCTCCAGCCCAAAATAAGTTGTTTTTGTTGCTTCTTCTGTTCAGATGGTAAAAATCTGGAGTGAAATTCCTCTGCTACCCACAAATTAGTGAATAGGTATTTTTTGATCGTGCGAATCCTTTGAGAAATTGCTGGCTCTCTATTTTTAACGACGTAAGACATGTGTCTCCTGAATTTGTTTAGAGTGCGACGTGTCGTTTATAAACAACAGACACTCCGCACCGTGATGTCCTGTGATTGAAATTTGACATTGTGTGTATGTTTAGGCTCTGTGCGCTTTTCTTTAGATTTTCTTCAGCATGAACTAATCACAGCCGGCAGTGTCAGCCAGAAATGTGCATGCCTTTGAAGTTTTCTATTTGTGGCTGCTTTAGCAAAATTGAAACAGTGTGTCGAGGGTTGACAGCATGTGTGTGTGTGTGACTATGTGCTCTGACAAGAAACACACACCCGAGGCAAGTCGAATCTTTCAAAACATCCTCATCGCTCACTAGACTAGAGAGTTATTAAAGAAACAGAATCGATTATGTAATCCTTTACCTTAATGCTTTTGGACATCATGAGTAGGCTTCAGGGAAAAAGACGGATGGAGGGGTTTTTTTTCCATTTGTCCTCATGTTGTGTACCAAAAAACGCGCATGCCTCACATTAGTGAACGCTGAGCAACCTCTTCGGCTTCGCTCTTGGGGGAAAAAGTAACTTCACCTCGCCAGATGCGATGGAAGTGATTCTGGTGAGGGGGAAAATTACACCCCTGCGGCTTCAATTAACCTCGTATGTCTACCTCTTCTCGGTTACAAGCGCTCTGCTCTGTACCTTGATGGAGCAGTTAACTGAAAATCTAATTTTGACAGAATTTAGTTGGTCAGTTGGTGTCCAGAGTTTATTTCTTTAGTTTTTTGTGGCCAGAAGTATGTGGACACATCTCCAAATTGAGTTTTAGCCACACCCATTCCTAACAGGTGTGTAAATATCAGCAGGGACACCACGTGCTAAGTGGGAGCGGGGAATCCCAGGGTACGCTTCCCATGATAATGATGACATCTCGATACTGCGATTCTGTGATACTCAGTATATTGCAAGACAGTCCTCTGTGATACATTACAATACCTGTGTAACTGAAGAAAATAACATACTCCTAAATCAGAAAATAGCAGAAATTAGGTATTTATTAATGTCAGTTTCACTGAACTTGACAACCACCATGAAATAATATACAACAAAACACATAGCTTAGCTTCCTGCCTCTTTAACACACGTGCACTGACTGTGGAATCATTCCAATGTAAAATAGCCATGAACTGTTGAAGCAGAACAGTTCTGGGGTTTAAATGTCTGGAACACACTATGCCTGATATTTTACTCCCTATTTTTCTCCCCTTTGAGTTTCTTTTTTCTTCATCGTAGGTTTACCCTATTCATTTGAATCTTATAAATCAAATAGGGTATATCACTGTGTTTATATTTTATCCCACCCGTAGTGACAAGTGCACAGTGAGTACAAATCACCTGTCCTCTGTTGTAACAGCTGTCTCTGGAAGCAACATCAGCACAAGAACCTTGTGTCCGAGCTGGTGTGAAGCACACCACCACTGGACTCTGGAGGAGTGGAAATGTATTCTCTGGAGTGACAAGTCACAATTCTCTGTCTGGCAGTCTGATAGATCTGGGTTTGATGGCTGCCTGGAAAACATTACCGCAGCACCAACAGTAAAGTTTGGTGGAGGAGGGATAATGGGCTGGGTCTGGTTTTTTAGGACCCTTATCTCCAGTGGAGGGTGATGTTACTACTACAACACCAAGACATTTTAGACAGTTATTTGCTTCCCTCTTTGCAGCAGCAGTTTAGGGACAACCCGTTCCTGTTTAGGCTTGACTGAGCCCCTGTGCACAAAGCAAACTCCATAAAGATAGTTTGATGAATTTGGTGTGGAACAACTCCAGCGACCTGCACAGAGCCCTGACCTAAACCCCACTAAACACCTTTGGGATGAAATTGGAATGTCGATTGCAAGCTGGGCCACTTCATCCAATATCAAATGCTCTGTTGCCTGCTGCAAAGCGTGGCAATTCCATATACATTTTTTATTTTGAAATAGGGCAACAAACTCTAACAGGTGTCATGGTCAGGTGTCCACATACTTTTGGCCATATAGCCTATGTAAAAATATAAAATCAGTAGACATATATTTAGAAATGCAACCAATGTCAGCTAGGCTTTGGCCCATTATTAATAGTACTTGTAATCACCAGTAGATGGCATCTGTTGTGACTGCCAGTCAAGTTGGACTATTTAAATGTGAGAAAATTAAATCTAATATTAAATTAAATAGTAAATCTTAATAAAACTAAGTCTTTATCTTTGTTTCTTCTCCATGTTTTATCACTTGTAGTCTGTTGTCTATGTTCAGATCAGGGTAAATGTGTTTTGAGGTTTCAGAACATTCCATAGAGGAACAGAAACTATAAACAACGAATTCCAAACAAGCTGTTTAGAATTCATATATGAACCGTATGGACTGAGGAGCAAACGGTAAAATTTGAACGTGTATCAGTGCTTATATGCTACATCACAATATTATATTCAAAAAATGACAAACATTTCCGTGACATGGGCCGTTTAACAGTTAAGAGCAGGTCCGCTGTAACACTAAGTAACATTGCTATCTGCTGAGTGGATATGACTTTTCACTGGTTGCTAGAATTGCTGGAGTCCATTTGGATGACTTCACTGTGACACTTAAAGTCATTAATTTCACATTTGATAGTGGGCTGAGCTCTCTAATGCGCAGACACTAGGGTCAAGTTTTAGAAGCCAAGTTTCTGATATGCTCCATCACGGTTGAAACTGATTTTAAGCTGTAATCAATCACGTCAGTCCCTCGAGGCTCGGGATGTTTGTGGTGTAGATCGAGCGAGTGAAGAGGAGATGGACGTAGGATGTTTGTTTGGGTTAAAATCAATGATGTTTATGTTTTTTGTTGTCTTCAGGTGTGGCAGTGCTCCGCTGGACCACATCTCCCTCAACCGTCTGGCCAACATGAGGAAGAGATACAGGTAAGAATCTGCATACCTCCCGTTTTTCTGTCTTTCTTTGCTTCTGTTCGCCGTTGTCGCGTGTTAAAGTGTGATGATTATTGTAGTTGTATGTATGAACTTTTTATGAAGCCTTGTTTAATCAAAACAGCAAAAAACCTCCCCTCCAAGTCTGTGATTGGTCAGGATACACACAACAAACGAAGGAAAAACCTCTGTGATTGGTTAGAGGGCTCTGTTGCATAGTGTGGCCTTCTGTATTGCTATACCAAGCCCAATATCTTTACTCTGAGGTTCAATTAAACCATTTGTGTGTTAAAAATAGCCATAATACATTTTTCCCAGCTTTCTTCATCCCTTTGAATTGTGTCTTTAAGGCTGATATACACTTGTATGCTTGTAAGTTTGGGTAAAATGACATGTGTGTTGATTTTCTGAGAAACAGTATGTTAGCACATCCCCTGCAGTGAAGTTACATATGCCGTTTTTCTGCATTTTCTCATTTGCTGGGTTTAACATATTAAAAAACCAAAATAGAAAGGGTGCCATAACTTTTGCACAGGCCATATTTTGTGTTTTTCCTCCCAGTATATTAAGGTCAGCGAATAAACATCAATTGTGCATTAAAATGTGCAAAACATATCATTTGACCAGGGGCACCCAAACTTTTGCATACGACTGATTGTATGCAGATAATCTCTGTTCTGATTGGCTGCCCTGCATTCTGCCTTCATTCAGAAAGCAGTCCAGACTGAACTAACACTCCATATAACTTCAGGGTGAGTGAGCAGGGCTAAAACTGCTGCAGACTGAACAGGCAGATATAGATTTATGTAATGGTTTTAGTGACGTTACATAAACAGTGAATTCTAAATGGGCTGCTTAGTGTCCATGTATGGACTGAGGAGTGAATGGTACATTCTGAATCTTGAGCAGTGTTTACATACCACATCAAACTCTCTCTCTGATCTAGGTATATGTTTATGAGCTCCACAACTGTGGAAAAGTAATTGCAGTCTGCTGTTGCAATCAGGCCATTACATAATAAATGTGGCAGGCCTGCTTGTGATGCCTAATAATTTGAAAAGAATGAATGTTTTGCATTAAGTATGTACGCAGGTCCACGTTTTAATCAGTCCAGATCAGACATGCTGCTTCTCTTTGAGGAGCCAAGTGGACCTGCTTATGGGTATTCATAATTTATGCGTTTCAGTTGCGCGTACCAAGAACATATTCAATGAAGCAGAAAGGCAGCAGGACGTTTGGAACAGTATGTGCTGTCACTGCGTTGCACAGACTCACAACCTGCTTTCATTTATATCTCTATGCATACACAGTTGCGTGTAAAAGTTTGAACATCCCCAGGCAAATGACATGTTTTGATGGTATTGTAAGTGGAAAAGTGAGGCACTTAAAGATGCCATAGAATGCATTTATCCAGTATATTGGGTCAGTTTTTATGATCATGTACTGTTGGTGTTTACATCATCTATAGATGGTGCTATAAGACATGGAACAGCTCAACAAGACTCTTGGGGGCAGTCATGGGCTGGAGGTGGAACTGGCCCTGTAACCGGAATGTTGTTGGTTCGATCCCCAGCACCGACAGTCCATGACTGAGGTGTCCTTGAGCAAGACACTTAACCCCCAATTGCTCCCCGGGCGCCGTGGATAGGGCTGCCCACCGCTCCGGGCAAGTGTGCTCACTGCCCCCTAGTGTGTGTATATTCACTAGTGTGTATGTGGTGTTTCACTTCACGGATGGGTTAAATGCGGAGGTGGAATTTCCTCGTTTGTGGGATTAAAAAAGTATCACTTAACTTATATTGTTGTCTAGATAGAGGGTGAATTTGGTCAGGGTAGAAAAGTGCCCTGATGCGGTTTTACGCACCCATTTATAGCCCTATGATTTAGCCCTGGAATGAAAGAATGAAACAAGCTGTTTTCCCTCTTTTGGAGGCTCATGAATAATCTGCAACATGTGAAAATAGAAATACAATGAAATCAAATGAACCTTTGTGTAAATTAGCTTGGTTGTCATACTGTTTATGTGGCTATGCTAGTGTAGTGCTACCTGTAGTAGCTGCTTGCTTTCAATCTTGACAACAACACAAATGAAATGAAAGCTGTTCTCACTGAGAACCTCTAGTTTAAGACACAGCCTGGCTGCTTACAGGCTGCTGTTGGGGTTGTGGTGCTAATAAAGGTGTAACTGCCCCTCCATTTCTTCAGTCTCTTCAGCTTCTTCAGAGTCAAATGCTGAGTGAAGCTGCTTGATATTGTCCAAGATTTGAGAGACTGTCCAGCGTGAAACATGTAAACTAACCACTCTGTATGAAAGCAGGCCGGCATCCTGTTAAAGATGTGGGAGCTGAAGTTGGCTTCCTATTCGCCAGCTTGTTATGCGGATTTTCCGTTCCACCTTAAATGGTGCCACGTTTACATTCTGGCACTTGAATAAGCTGTAGCATTTAAGGTGGGATGGAATATTCAGTGTAGACGCTGGCAAACCTGAAGCCAACATCAGCCTCATTTAAAGATGAACATCGTCCTTTTGGCGGTTTGGTTTTTCTTGGGGAGGGAATAAAATGTCCTGATTTCCCTGGAATGGCACAGTTTCTGCATTTAGTCTGTCGCTGTTGCTCCTTTGCCATTGTTTCTGCTGGGGTACAACATGGGCACTTGTATGTAAATTTTGAGGGAGTAAACATTAACGAGTCAAGACTCTTACATAAGACTTTAGGATTTTGGCCTCGGCCCATTTTACCATCCTCTTTTACAAAAGCAGGAGGAGACATCAGTGTTTGAAGTTCACAGAGTGTCAGTTCCAGCTCAACTACGCCAATGTAAATACAGTTTTCCATTCTGACACCTTAAAAAATAGAAATTTCATAAATATTTTAGTGCACAATTTCTGTTTATTTGCTGTTCGATAGAAAAGTAAAAATATAAGATATAAACGGTGCTATAACTTTTGCACAGGTGATAGATTGTTTTTTCTCCCCAATTTGTTACATTCAGCAAATAAACAGTAATTATGCATTACAACATCTGTTCACTGGAGGGAAACTTCATTACTTATTATACTTTACTTTATTATACATTACTTATATTAATTATTATTTATTATTATTATTATTAATTATACACTACTTATATTAATATACATTACTTATATTAACATATTCATTACAAACTGCATTTGGGAAACCATTAAAGTATTTTATTTGAGCAGGGGCGCCCAAACTTTTGCATACGAGCATATATCTGTGTTTCTTTGCAAATCCATATATTATTTTCATATATTCATATATATATATATATATATATATATATATATATATATATATACTTTACCATTATTGTCAAAAGCAAGTAAACTGAAAGACATTGTTATATATATATATATATATATTTTTTTTTTTTTTTTTTTTTTATTAATGTGTAAATCCAGTGCAGCACCTTTTCAGTGTGTTTTGCCTCTTTCCCACACCATGGACTTCAGATGAATGTTGTTTTGCAGCCAAAGTTAACACATTTGCACTGTTATAATAACCCACGCAGACTAATATTAATCTGATTATGATGATAATGATCATACAGTTGTGTAAATGACTGGCCTGATTATCCTAATCTGATTAAGGTCGTAATTGAAATAAGCATAATTACATTACCACACCCAGAGTGCTATGTTGATGTCGATATAGTGCCATTTTCTTCATAAAACATGTTACACTGTCTTGTGAATCCTGGCCTAAGCTGTTAGGAAATGCTTAAATATTGGTTTTAAATACATCATTCAGTGCTTATAAATGTGTTTTTTCCTTCCCTGTGAAAGTTGGCGTTTTGCAGGTTGGAGGTTTAGTTCTGACAGCAATGATATAGAATTTTACTCTCTTATAAATAAATGTACTGTACTGATTCTTCAAGTTACAAACAATGTAAATGGGCCCTCAGAGGTACAACAGTGGTTTTAAGGCCCAATTGTGTAACTTGAAGTTTTTTCCAGGTGAAAAGTACATATTTGTACCTTTTCATAACCTTACAAACTTACATTAATACAATTTCAGTGGATTAAGGTACAATTATGTTCCCTGACTAAATGTACTGAGAGGGTCTTGTACCTAGAACATGGTGGGTAATGAGTTCACTACATTCACACTATGGTGGTAGATGGTTAACAGCAAAAGGATGGAGGTTATTAGAATGTATGGAGGTCTCAACTCCTCACTGTTTACTTATTCAGGTATTTAAATAAGGCATCACCTAAGTGACCGTTAAACCTCTCGTGCTTGTCTTCTGTACATGTGAAGCGCCACATTGAATTTGGCCAAAGTGAAGGTTTTGGTTGTGGAAATGACCTCAGGCACAAGGGGAAAATGGGGCTTTGCATCAGTAACACTGTTCTCCATTGTTTATTCATTAAAATGTACACTGTTTTATAGTGAGACGAAATGTAAACAGTGTTAAAATGGGTCAGATACTGTATGTAAATGGCCATTTGTATGGAAAATAACTTGTCAGTGAAAGGGCTATATTAAAAATCGTATTAAATCTGTGGGCCAGAGAAAAAAAATGTACATATTTCTTTTTTAATTAATGTTGTGCTGTAACCCCAACTGGCCATTGTTTATTTAAAATATGCAAGAAGTTCAACAGTAACATACAGACACTTGTAGTAGACCTTGAAATATTACCTGGACACTTGAAATATTCAAAATGTAAATGTGTTTAGGTGTATAGAACTATCTGCTTGAACTAGACACCTGGCATCCTCTCTTTGCTGCAAGTTCATTAAGACTTGGGCTCAGTTTCTGAGCTGCTGAGCTACGGCTGAGTGTCTCTAATGGCTAAACTGCAGCTGAAATGGATTTTGGTGATATGACTGGAATTGCGCAGAATTATGTAGAATTCAGGTGACTGTTCTTGGGGTAGGAGAGTTGGAGCACATTATGCTGCAATGAATGCTGGGTACTGTAGTGTTGACACATGGGCTCTACAGGAAACAAACTCGAATACAACATTTTCTCCACATTTTAATGCACAATTAATATTTATTTGCTGAATTTAACATATTTTATACAATGTGCCATAACTTTTGTATTAGGCCACATTTTATTAGTTATTTCCCCCAATATGGTCAATTCTGACAATCAACAGTAAGTTTGGAATAGTCAGAGTGTTTTAAGTGATACTTTTTGATCCCACAAACGGGGAAATTCCACCTCTGCATTTAACCCATCTGTGAAGTGAAACACCACATACACACTAGTGAACACACACACACTAGGGGGCAGTGAGCACACTTGCCCCAGAGCAGTGGGCAGCCCTATCCACAGCGCCTGGGGAGCAGTTGGGGGTTAGGTGTCTTGCTCAAGGACACCTCAGTCATGGACTGTCAGTGCTGGGGATCGAACCGGCAACTTTCCGGTCACAGGGCCAGCTCCCTAACCTCCAGCACACAACTGCCCCCGAGAGTCTTGTTGAGCTGTTCCATGTCTTATAGCACCATCTGTAGATGATGTAAACACCAACAGTACATGATCAACATAAAAAACATCAAATGTGATTTGTGCAGTGGTGCAAAGAATATGGCACCTTTTGTTTTCCCATGATATGTTAATTTAAAAAAAAAAAAAGAAACTGCGTTAAAATTATGAGTAAAATGCCATATTTGTTCTCTGTAGAGGATGCGTTCACTTATTTTTCTTAGAAAATCAACACAACATGTAATATAACAGGATTGTTCAAACTATTTATATAAACAAATCACTTCATTACAGTACAGAGATATAATTGGCTGCCAAAACATTAATTGGTCATAACATTAAACCACCTTCTTGTATCTACACTTATTGTCATCAGTCCGTCTATTTCTCTGCATATCTGTTGTTACTTGTTCTTGAATGGCCAGGACTCCCACAGAGCAGCTACTATTTGGGTGGTGGATCCTCAGCAGTGAAATGTGTTAGTGTGTGTTGCACTAGTACGAGTGGATCAGACACAGCAGTGCTGCTGAGTTTTTAAACACCTCAGTGAGAACTGACAATCAAAACCATCCAGCCAAGAGCGTCCTGTGGGCAGCGTCCTGTGACCGCTGATGAAGGACTAGTGGATGACCAACACAAAATGTAGCAGCAGATGAGCCATCGTCTCTGACTTTACATCCACAAGGTGGACCAACAAAGTAGGAGTGTCTAATAGGGTGGACAGTGAGTGGAAAACGAGAACAGGATAAAAGGGGGCAGACAAAGTGTGCAGAGAAACAGATGGACTGCAGGCTGTAATTGTAGAACTACAAAGTGCTCCTGTGTGATCAGTGGAGCTGTTTAAACAGATAATGAGGGTAGAAACAAGGAGGTGGTTTTAATGTTATGGCTGATTGAAATGTTAATTCAAAGCTACAACTATTACACTCTAAGGAAACGTGTTCTTTTGAGGTCTTATCCAGCTTTGAAGCACTTGACCCACACAAAAAAAGTAATTATAGTCACTTATTCTTTGTAGTATTCAGGAAACTCCACCTGCACCACTACCCTGGTAATGAATCACTGCAGGTTCCTCTCTCTGAAAGACTAATCCATCTCTGAGAGAAGCAGTTATACATATTTGCAGCTTCATTTTCAAATACTGTGTGAAGAATCTATGAATCAATCAATCAATCAATCAATCAGTCAACCTTTATTTTGACTCGGAAGTACATTGAGGGCATTTTCAATGTAGCCGAGCGTTTACAAAAACAGGGATTGACATGACAAAGAAAATAATAACTCCATTTAATCATTTTAAATTCAAAGAAAATTTAAAATAACAGTGAATAAAAGATAAAAGTAGATCAAAATAGAACTTGAGATTAAATGGGTAAGAAATTAAGATCAAAAAATAGATAAGAAATTAGTACAATATAAAATAAATAAATAAATAATGAAGCGTGAAGCGTTCTACAAAAACTCACGTTGTGTATTTCACGGATGTAGTGCAGCGTCTGCCCAGTGCCCTCTGTTATAAGTGTGTTTTGCGTCCATGGTTTTCTGCACTTATCTGAGTACCGGGAAAAGCATCCAAGTGATCGTTTGCGGTACGAGCCTGCACACTATAGGTGCAGCAGATCGAGGGTTGTGCTGAAAAACGCTGAAATGCCCCTTCAAGTGGATTGTTTGGCTCCTTTCTGCTTTTCTATAAGTGCTTTCCTGGAAAGCTGTGGCTGAGAACTGAACAGCAGGGGTTTCGTTTATGTCTTCTCTGGATTTGCCCTTTTAACCTCTCATATTCAGCCGCCCCATATGTCACACAAACCGGACAGTTTTTTCGTGGACCATGTCTGCTCAGGAATGCAGCTTCATCTGGGTCAGATGTTCCTTGTCGGATGGTTTTCTTCACACAAATTAACGCTAGGCCTGAACCAGAAAAGGCTTTTTAATAGGAGGGCTCCACTGACCATGCTGTAGCTTAAAGCTATTATCAGGATGCTTTTAGAGCCTAAATGAAATGTAAATTGAATTTTGCTCGTATGGATGTTATGTCAGTTTAGATGTATATCAGCACACCTGCTATGAAAATATGAATAATTGAATAATGAATAATTGATAAATAATAGATGTTCTGCTGTGAGAAACGCATGAAGGCATCGAATTTGCACCGTTTTCCCCTCTTTTAACCCAAACGTAGTGCATCAGCTGAGACCTATTTGGTGTCTGAAGTTCACTTCTTTAGGTTTGCACTGCAGCTAAGAGGTAGGCCTGTCACAATTATAGCATAACTACCTGATCCAAGTTATTTAAGATGATTGCACTTATTAGTTGTCACAATTATAGCGTGTCACAGCAAGCAGAATGTGAATTGGGAGCATTCTATTCACAATTACATATAAAAAGGAAGCAGATTTGGTGCTATTAGATGTTTAGAGGGTGGCGGTGAGTTGTGTTTCTTTGTTTCTGTGTTTCTTCAGACCCTGAAGACATGATTCCGTGTATCTATATGCAGTTCTCAAACTGTGGGGGCTGCAGAAAAAAAAAGTCTGAAGTATTACTAATTATTTATAATTAATTCTGCCGTATTTTGTTTAATAATGGTTGATGTCACTAAAATTTAATGTGAAAATGGCAAAAAATTACAATTCATTTTCTTTCTGCTGAAAAAAGCTTGATCAGCTTAGCTCTTTATCGCTTAGCTAGCTATTAGTCAACCAGCATGGCAAGCTTGACCAAGCTGGTCAACCAGTATGACCAGCATAACCAAATTGGTTGACTACCATGAGGAGCTTAACTAAGATGGTCAGCTAACATTTCTAGCTCGAACAGGATTATAGACCAGCATGATTAGCTTGACCAAGCTTTTAGACCAGCATGACCAGCAAAACCAAACTGGTCAACCAGCATGACAAGCTTGACCAAGTTGGTTGACCAGTATGTTTAGCTTGACCAAGCTTATAGACCAGCATGATTAGCTTGACCAGGCTAGTTGACCAGCATATTTAGCTTGACTGAGCTTATAGACCAGCATGATTAGCTTGACCAGGCTAGTTGACCAGCATATTTAGCTTGACTGAGCTTATAGACCAGCATGATTAGCTTGACCAGCCTGTGAACCAGCATGGCCAGCACAATCAAGCTGGGCAACTAGCATGACAAGCTTGACCAAGTTGGTCAACCGGCATTTTTAGCTTGACCAAGTTGGTCGACCAGCATGACCAGCATAACCAAGCTGGCTGACAAGCATGATCAGCATAGCTAAGCTGGGTGACGAACATGATGGCCTTGACCAAGCTGGTCAACCACCATAACTACCACGACCAAGCTGGTTGACCAGCTTGACCAAACTGCATTGCCATGGAGCAGCACCATGGCTAGTTGCAGACAAAGCCAGCAAAACGGAGAAGGTTTTGGTAAGACATGGCTTGTCCATTACATGAAATGAATGATGGTGTTAGAGGCAGTGGTGGCAGTGACCACTATATAGAGAGAGGGCCTTAGAGTAAAGGAAGGTTCAGAACTGCAGCTCTGGGTGTTTGTGTTTTATGCACATATGTATATTATGCTCATACAATATGCAAAATAAATGAAACATATACTTTATTTGAGGCATAAAACGAACCAAAAAAGGAATTATTTGTATGGTAGTTAAACTTCTGCTAGAATTTCATGACAGCGAAAGATCTGGTGAAGATGCTAATGTATCTAACCGGTAATACTGAATGTATTGTATGTAAATAAGACTGTATATCAAATATGAAAATACAGAAATACAGGGTAGATACAAAGAAAAATAATCTACAAAATGAGTCTTGCACTAGCTGCTTGCCAGAGTCATCACACATTTGCCTCAAATATTTAAAAATAAAATAAAAAACTTATGTAGTTTCTGAGTTTCTGACACTGTATGACACGCTGGTTTCTGCAGACGTGGACAAAACGTACGGATGGTTTCTACTGCAATGCACAGCACAGTGAGGATTGAGAAATGCAATGAAACACATGGTCAACTTCAAAGGAATTTAGATTAAGGGAAGAAAATGTTAAATTGGTCATTCCACTGAAGCTTCAAAACGCTGACAAATCACATTTCACTGCATAGTGACCTTTATACCTCAATCTTATTGTGAAAGAGGTTCAGAAACCACATGATGTTGTTCGACATCCTCAAATATAATGGACAAATATAATGGGACACCTACACGTTAGACCTACAGCAGCTTTCATGACATCCCATTCTAAATCCATAGGCACTAATACAGAGTTGGTTGCAGCTGTAACAGCTTCCACCCTTCTGGGAAGCTTTCTACAAGGTTTTGGGGAGTGTCTGTGTCTGCTCAGTCATCCAGAAGAGCATTTGTGAGGTCAGACACTGGTGTTGGATGAGAGAGCCTGACTCACAATCTGTTCTAGTTCATCTGAAGGGTGTTTGATGGGGTTGAGGTCAGGACTCTGTGTGGGCCTGTGAAGTTCTTCCACACCAAACTCACCCAGCCATGACTTTATGGACCTTGCTTTGTATACTACGGCTCAGCCATGCTGGATCATAAAAGGTTCTTCCCCAAACTGTTCCCACAAAGTTGGAAACATACAATTGTCCAAAAGGTCTTGTTATGGTGAAGCATTAAGATTTCCATTCAATGGAGCTAACGGTTCTAGGCCAACCCCTGAAAAAAACAACCTCATAGCATCTCCCCTCCTCCAGCAAACTTCACAGTTGGTTGCAGTCAGGCCTGTTCTCCTGGCATTCGCCAAACCCAGACTCTGCCAGATAGTGCGGTTCACTGTGACTCCACAACTATACTTGGTCTTACACTTTGTGGCTGAGTTAATGTTCCTAATCGCTTCCACTTTTCAATAATACCACTCATAGTTGATCGTGGAATATCTAGGAGGGAAGAAATTGTATGAACTGACTTTGCAGCGGGCCCTGCGATGGACTGGCGAACTGTCCAGGGTGTATCCTGCCTTCCGCCCAATGACCGCTGGGATCCAGCACCACCACCACCACCACCCCCCCCACCAAAGGGAGAAGCGGCTTAGAAAATGGATGGATGGATGGATGGATGGATGGATGGATGGAT
Organism: Pygocentrus nattereri; assembly: GCF_015220715.1. NCBI lineage: Eukaryota > Metazoa > Chordata > Actinopteri > Characiformes > Serrasalmidae > Pygocentrus > Pygocentrus nattereri. Next base: position 36,039,550 of record NC_051225.1, read on the forward strand.
GGATGGATGGATGGATGGATGGACTTTGCAGCGGTCACAACGCTCAAATTCGGAGATGTCTTTAGAACGACCCATTGTTTCGCAAATGTTTGTAAAGGCAGACTGCATGGCTAGGTTTTATACACCTGTGGCAATGGGACTGAATAAAAAACCTCAATGTCCCAATATTTTTGTCCATATAATATATATGATGATTTAGTCAGTCAGTTAACACAATGCTAATCTGTGTCTTTAAGCTTCATTCTAGCTACATTAGCTTTGTAGCTCTACTGCAAAACTAAAGAAGCAAAGTTCAGGCACCAAACATGTCTTGACTGATCGACTGATGACGTAAGGTGAGAACTGTATAAGTTGGATTTTTCACTCAACTCGCTTTACATTGCTTGAGACGGAGCTTCACGGTGAGGAATTTACTACATCATGTCTTGCTTTAAACAGCTTTAAACGCTTCTAATGCCCACTTATACTCTTCCCCTCCCCCAAATGTTACAACTTTACAACCAGCGCCGAACATTCTAACTTTAATCCACCGTTTCTGTGAGTTTTTGTGGCCCGGTGGATGAGTTGGAGCACTTTTCTGCATTTACATAAATATGATGTATTGGCTTGACAGATGACTTGCTGTCTGTTTTCACTCGTATCGGGCTGTGGAATGAAGCGGGGAGGATGGATTGAGAGCTTGCTGTGGAACGGTGTTTCTCTGAAAGATAAAATGCTTTAGGGGGAAAACGTCTGAAGACGTGTTTCTCTCTTCTGAGGCTGTTTGAAGCGCACACTCGATTTCAAAATGGATTTTGGGAAAGGGTAATCCTTCTGTGACCTAAATGATGTCTAACATGTGTTTGTGTGTGTGTTTTGCTCCTTTAGGAACGGTCTGGGTCCGTCTAAAGAGGGAGAAGCGCAGTATGCGGTGGTGCATTGCACTGGCTACATCAAGGCTTGGCCACCAGCAGGTATTTACAGCAGCTCATCTGCCCAGTTATCATGATGCTGCACCGTTTCTGATATGAACCACTGGTACCCACTGCCTGCGTCAACATTGTATGCATGAGAGTGTCATTTTGAATACAATTACATCATTGTTCATTTAAGACTGTGAAGTGATTAAAATAATTAATCACCATTCATCACATTATTTTTATGGAATTAATTGTGATTAATCACACATATTTACTCAAATTTGGCCCTGGAGAAAAATTTTTTGTGTTTTGTTGTAGCCACATGACTGGGCAAAATAAGCTTATTAGAATGTGTTCATTACTTTCAATATTTTAATATTTTCAAGTAATCTGAGCATGAGAGTCACCTGATTTCCTCAGAATAAACACAGTTGCCAATTTCAGCCCCAGCTTAAAGCTGAGAGAAGCAGCGGCTGCATTTTCAACTAAGGATTAGTCAGAATGTTTGAATATTTGAATAGTCATGAAAGTGTAAATGAAGAGAAAATAAGTACATTTTGATGTGCAAATGAGGTTACCTATATTAATGACTGGTATACCCAAAATATATCATTACAGATTAATTATGATTTTTTAAAGATTTTTTTGTACACTCACCAAACACCTTATTAGAACAAAGTGTACACCTACGCGTTCATTCAATTATCTAATCAGCCAGTAGTGTGGCAGTATTGCATGGCATAAAGACATACATATGCAGGCCAGCAGCTTCAGTTAATGTGCACATTGAAAAAATGTGATCTCAGTGATTTTGGCCCTGGCATGATTGTTTGTGCCAGACGAGCTGGTTTGAATATTCCTATAACTGCGGATCTCCTGGGAATTTACTCAGAATGGTGCAATAGAGAAAAAATCCAGTAAGAAAGAGTTCTGCAGATGGAAATGCCTCGTTGGTGAGAATGACCAGACTGGTTTGAACAGAAAGGCTGTGGTAACTCAGAGAAACACTCGGGACACTTGTGGTGAGTAGAAAAGAATCTTGGAATGCTCAACACATTTATCCTTGAGGCGGATGGGCTACAACAGCAGAAGACCATGTTGGGTTCCAGCCAAGAACAGAAAGCTGAGGCTGCAGCAGGCACAGACTCACTAAACCAGGACAGCTGAAGACTGGAAAAATGTAGCCTGGTGCTTAATCTCGAGGCACACAGCATGTGTCCATGGACTCAACCTGCCTTGTGTCAACAGTCCAGGCTGGTGGACGTGGTGTAATGGTGTGGGGGGGTTCTTTGTACTGTTCTTTGGGCTTGTTAATTCCAATCAGTGATAACTTGAAGTCCTCTTTATGCATTGTTGCTGACCATGTGACTCCCTTCATGGCCACTATTTACCATCTAAAAATGCCAGCATGATCATGCTTAAACGTAATGGAATCTTCTTAAGAAGAACCATTTTTACCAACCAAAGTAAATATGAAATATTTTTATTGTGCAATAGAGTAAAAGTGAAATGCGAATAATTTGCTGTAATTTCTACAAGTCTTCTCGTTTACCAACTTCTTATAATTTTCCTTCCCACCTTAAGTGGAGCAGCAGTTATATTCTGGGTCTTGTACAGGCGTCTGCATGGAACTGCTGTGCCTTTAAGACGTCAACTTCAGAAGTGATGCCATCGCTCTGGTGGCTTTCATGCTGAAGCTCGTCCCTAAAGATGACCAGCAATTTCTTTATGTGTTCTGCTTAGAAAATAAAGTGGACTACTTCTGCTACAATAGAGGACTTTTGGCCAATCAGCTAAAGGGGATAACTTCAATGTGTTTCGCATTGTTTACATTTCACATTATCTGCAGATATTTGTGGCATACTGGTATAACAGTTAAAAGCTCATCACACCTCTTCATAAATAAGGAATTTCTACCAGTGTACTGTATAATGCCTGCTCCTGCTTCTCTCTAATCACATAGGATCCCATATTGAATAACCATGTGCTCTGCATTTCTGAGTGTGAACACTATACTCCACCAGAGGGCATTGTAGACCCAGCATCTTATATTTTGGTCAGACGTTCTTATCTGTTTAGTGCAAGCATAGAAGTTCTACTGCAGCCTGCTAAAGGCACACCAGAAGAGATGTGCTGTGCAAGGCTGCCTAACAGTCTTTGGCACCAGGTAGCAGGTAGTTCATAGTGCAGCTATGGCATGTAGTAAACATCTCAAAAACATGGCAAGAAACAAGTAGTTCAATTTCTAATGAAATAAATCTCTCCATGTGTGGCTGTGGCATCACCCAGGATCGGAGTCTTGACAGTAGTCCTAAAGATTAGACCAAAATTGTGTTTTTGAGTCTGATGAGTTTGAGACTAATTGCGCCCATATAGAATTTTTTTTATATCGAAATTGCATTTTGTAAGACTGCAATTATCATAACACAAAAACGGCAACTATTATTATAGCCTACATTATCAACAACATTATCTAAACTTTAAGTGGGGGAGTTTAAGCCAATAATAGAGCTTGTAGATGAGCTAAACCAATCAGAAGCAACTATGGGCTGTGACAGTACAACCACAGCTAACCAGCACCACGCTACATTCAGCATTCAAGCATCAAGGCAGAAAAATGTGTATAAAATTGGTTAGAATGTAAATCGCAGGCACAATATCGGTCTAAATCACAGTTAGATGTTTTCCTTAATTATTCCGGCATATGCTGCAGTTAATAGGCTGTTTTATGTGTGCTTTTTGCATGAGTTGAAGTTACAGCCTTAGTAAACTGGATGCTAATTTCAGATGCACCATAAGCACGTATTGCGGCAGCATCAAGGCACATTTTGTACTGCATCTGCTCACGTACGTCCGGCCTCATTTCTGTGATTGGACAAGTGGTCTCACTCATGTGCCAGGAATAAAGATTTTACCATTAAATTTAGTTGGAATGGCTGGGGCAGTAGGGCAGGCTGTAGCCTTGGATGACTCCCATATCTCAGAGTTCATTGAGATGTTTTAGGGCCCCCGCTGGCCTGGAATTCCCATCAGCACTGTAGCAGGTGTGTGGAGGGAGGGGGGCTGCGTAGAGAATTGAGCAACTAAAGCAGCTCCAAGTAAGTGTAATGAAGTCCGCTGCTTTGTGTCTTTACTAGGTCAGCCACGTGTATGTGTGCTTCTTTAGATTGATCACACATGTTGCTTTTCCTGTTTATGATTGAACCTAAAAATAGCACATTCCAGCACACTGTCATAACCTTATGATGACTGCTGGAACAAAATGTTCTCAGTGGTGGACACACTTTTCCTGATCTGTCCCAAATCCTAACCTCTTTTCTTAATAGTAAGAGGCAGTTTAGTTGGACACTCAAGTTCCCAGTTTAATTTTGCAAGAGGAATATCAAAATTAGTGCTTGCTGGTCAAAATAATTTAGTGTAGTGATAGTTTTTCAATGAGATACTGTGTTAAACTCATTGGAAGCCCATACAGTTACACTGTTATGATTTAGACCTGCACTTTTTACATGGATTATTGTTTGAGTGTAAGCTTCCGCTTCTTCAAAGCTACTTCAGGATCATCGCTCTAGTGCAGAACTAAAGAAACCAACTTCAGACACCAGTCGTGCCTTGACAGATCAAGCAGAACACACACAGTTCCTAAGCTGGCAGGGAGAGGAACTCCAGCCATCATGAATATATGCCTAGCTCGAAGCCTCCAGCCCCCGGGTTATAGCCAAGTCAGATTGTACTGTCACAGGGCTTATGGCCAAGTCAGGCTCCGCTGTCATGGTGCAGCGTGTCAGGGTCACAGCCCAGTCAAACTCAGCCACCACACTGAAAAGTGTCCCAGCTTACAGCCCAGTCAAACTCTGTACATCAATAAAAGGTGTTCCGTCTGCCCAGTCAGACTCTCATGGTGCAGAGTACCCAGCTCTTGGCTATTGCAATGAAAAGTGTCATAGCTCATGGTCCAGTTAAGCTCCACTACCATAGGAAAAGTGTTACAGCTCACAACCCAGTCAAACCTGAGTGCTGCGGTAGACAGTGTCCTAACTCCCAGCCCAGTCACAGGCTCAGTTTTTAGCCCTGCCCCTTGTTTTCCCCTTGTAACTCAGCAGTGGTTGAAATCCCCCTACGAACTGGAACAACCCTCAACTAAAATGAAACTAAGCCCCAATCCCATTTCTTATTTTTACCCCTACCCTTCAGAACTGAGTTACAAGAGGGTAGTGGTTGAAATCTTCCATATCTTCCCAACCCTCAAAGAAAATAGAGCATTTCGACTCTGCCAGACTAAAGTGACGGCAGTGGAGGGTAAAGTTCAGCTCCTCGCTGCTGGGCTTTGGTTACTTGTTAGTTATTTGTTATTGCGAATTCGTCAGTGATATGAAGCTGAAGTCAGCTGTTCGCCAGCTTCTAGGTCAAATTTATCTAGCTAGCCAGCTACCAAGACTACTAAGCATTCTACTAGTGATTTTTATCCTTGTTATGAAGAAAAGAACCATAATACATTGAAATGGCATTTAAACTAGCATAATATAATGGCTGTCGTCATTTTAATGTAGGAAATACTCACATTTGTGGGTTTCTTTGGGCGCCTGCGCAGTAATCTTGCCGTTTTTCAGAGTGTGCCTCTGAAAAACACTCCGCCTTACCGTTCTGCCTCTACAATAATTGGGACTTCATGTTGTATCATTTATTATGGTTTAAATTTGATGAAAATTGTTGTTGTATGTACAGACATGTTTTACAGATAAAAGAAAAACTCGTCCTTTACTCTTTGTTTTTTTTTTTTTCATTGATCGACATCGGAAAAAAGGCACGGGGCAGACTCGAACCTTTGGGTGTAAAATGTAAATCAGCTGAGCAGCTCATTTAAATGGAACAGCAGAATTCTAATAGCACAGCTCTCTGCTTCTAAAGGTTAACAGTAAAGGACTGGGTAAGTGGCACATCATGCTCAATTTCCAGCTGGTGATGGTGTGGCTCCAGAGACCGTTTGGACATTGGATGTTTGAAATCTTTACATGTCAGTCAGGATAAATCGAGAAGTGACTAACGATTGCTAACGATTAGCGATAGACTTGCTGTGTGTCACAGTAACCGTCAGTTAAAACTCACCGAAAGCCCTTTGAGGTACACTAAAGCCCAGGTTAGGCCTCATTGAGCTGTGGAGACAGTTGGTCCGGGGCAGATGGTGCTGAAGCTCATTGCTATTCAACCATGCAAGACATCTAAGGCCAACTAGGAATAAATCCACATTTGATGTTTCTCTGTATGGCTGTTATTTGACGGGCGGTTCTGGCGTCTTTATGAATAGCCAGCAAAACATGAAAACGGACACTTTCTCACATTGGACAGCACACCAACTGACGAGGGTTTTTATGTGTGTCGTCTGTCTGTCCACTATGCCAAGTGTTTTGCAAGTATCGTGTGGCCAGCTGCAGCTTGTCGAGTGCCTCTGGTCATATTGACGAGTCTTGCATTTGCCAATACTGTGTTTTTTTTCCTCTCTTTCTTCACTCCAGTCATTTTAACATTAAAAACATTACTGTTTTTCAATCATCTTTACCATCATGTTTAGCCCAAAAGTTCTCTTTCACTCTGCTATGACGTTCTTTTTCATTGCCTTGTCTTTTTCAGCTCCTAGAACTCTGTTATGCCCAGCAGTCAGAAATACTAGCTCAGTTATTTCTCAAAAATAAGCAGAATCTCAGAAAAAAAGCATCTTTACATGTTTTTCATGTTTTGCCATAGTTTAAAATCAAAATGATGCATGATACAGAATCTGAAGCAAATGTTAATATTAACGTTATATCAAATAAATGTGTTAATTTACTAAAACTAATTTAGTCTCTCAATATGCTTATTGATGGGCTGGCAGATTTCCAGTACAAGGCCTGTAGTACATACACTCTAATAACGAGTCCACTACAACATTCAGTGATACCCCTATAAACTATTTACACTTCATTTGTATTCAAATCCATGTTACCACTGTGGTAAGACGATACACCTATATAGGCTTTTCATGACAGCTGGCATAAACCTACACAAGCATTTAAAAAGGCTTCCTCCAACAAGCATCATAACACTGTCTGAGGTGAGGAAATGGCAGGAACATCTAAAGAGCCTTTATGGCAACCAACATTTATTGGAATAAGCCTATTAATAGTTTATGTAGGTTTATGTCTGTTGTCATGAAAGTAGACTTGTAGCCGTTAGACTTTGATTAAAAAAATAAAGGCATACTTTTAGATTTTTTGGCACCATGACAGGATGCATGAACAGGATACATCGCAGGAGAGTAATTGATGCAAAGCATTGCTCTTATGAAGCATTATAAGCTGCTTGATTGCTAATAACTTAACTTAAACCCCTTGACCTGCTAAGTGAGTGAGTCAATAAGTGGGTCAGCTAGTAAGTTAGTGAATCAGTCAATGAGTCAGCTAATTAGTGAGTCAGTCAGTAAGCAAGTCAGCTAGTTAGTTGGTAATTCAGCCAGTGAGTGAGTCAGCTAGTTAACGAGTCAGTCAGTAAGGGAGTCAGCTAGTTAGTTAGTGAGTCAGTCAGTCAGTAAGTGGGTCAGTTAGTCAGTCAGTAAGCAAGTCAGCTAGTTAGTTGGTAATTCAGCCAATGAGTGAGTCAGTTAGTTAACGAGTCAGTCAGTTAGGGAGTCAGCTAGTTAGTTAGTGAGTCAGTCAGTCAGTAAGTGGGTCAGGTTGTCAGTCAGTAAGTAAGTTAATTAGCCAGTGAGTCAGTTTGTCAGCCATGTAGTTGGTTAGTCAGTAAACGAGTCATTGAATCAGTCAGTTAGTTAGGTAGTCTTTCAGTAAGTGAGCCAATTAGTTAGTTAGTGATTCAGTTAATTAATTAGTCAATGAGTCAGTTAGTCAGTAAGTGAGCCAGTGAGTCAATGACTTAGTCAGTCAGTAAGTTAGTTAGTCAAGTGTTCAGTGAGTCAGTAAGGGAGGCAGTGAGTCAGTTACTTAGTTATTTAGTCAGTAAGCCAACCAGTTAGTCAGTCAGTTAGGGAGTCAGTCAGTTGACTAAAGATGGTTTAGTCAGTTGGATGGTCAAATAGTGAGTCATTTAGTTCATAAGTCAGTCAGGCAGTCAGCTGGTCAGTCAGTGAGTAAGTCAGTCGCTCAGTTGGTCAGTTTGTCATTCGTAAGTTGGCAGTCATTTGGTTAGTTAGTTAGTCAGTTAATCATTTGGTCAGTTAGTCAGGTAGTTAGTTACAGGCTGGGTCCATGAGGTGTTTTGCCTCTTTTGCCTCATATCATGGTGCAAACTACACAACAGAAAGCATCTCCTGAAAAATGAGTGTCATTACACCCCTGTAATACAGCAAAAATGACACTAAAGGTACTTAATGGTCTCGTCATCAAGCTCGGTGCTGATTTGAGCTGGGGAGGTGAAGCGGAGACGTGTAGATGGACACAAGGTCTAGAGGGTTCTTCTGTGTAGTTCATCGACCGCTCATTACCGAGTGTGTTATAATCATGCCCTTTGGCACAGGGACTGTGTTTTTACCTCAGATCTATCCGCCTAATTAAAACAAGATTAAACATTACATCGTGTGATTCCATCACAGGGACAGACGGTACCCTGATTCTGTTTCAGTAGACGTGAAGAAACGGCCCCTCGTGACTCACTGAAGTTTTCACGCAGAGGAGTTTTAAAACACGCTACCATGCGTTCTGCTATCTGACCAGATGTTCTTCTCAGAGCAGTAGTGCAGATATTGAGAAATGCTGTGCTGCAGGCTTTTCTTCATGCGGTTCTGTGTTTAAACACATCCAGCCATTACAGCTTTTACATCATGTTTGTTTTGGTGTCATAAAGCTGTCATCACTTGTGTGTTGTTGCAGAAAGTGCCCACATTTTGCCAAAACTCTGTGTGAGCGTCAGTTCAGCAATGTATTTAGGAGGAGTGCACTATGGCCTTAGGACGGTAAAGAATTTTATTGGACGTCTCAATAATGTAAATAAGTCCTGGATTTATGCAAATGATCCTCCTTCCATGTGCCACAGTATATTTTATAAGCTTCACCTTTATACAGTCATTCTAATCTGTGAGTAATTTAAAAAATGAACACAATAGAAAATCGCTTAATTAAAGGCACCTACTGAACTCCACCCATACTGTACTGGGTGAATGTTTTAGACAGTTTGATTTAAAAAGCTGCCTAACGAGGCAGTAAATGTTCTTACTTAAAGAAAATGTTCAATAAAAATGGTAAAAAGTCCTGCAGCAGAGCTGCCAGATAAAATCTGTAAATTAACAGTAAAAGTATGTTTTCTCAGTGCTGGTAAAAATGTGTATGTATGGTTTATTTACATGCAGATATTGACCATTGCATTTTACAGTGCTTACACTTTGACTGTGAAAATACTTTTTTACAGTATTTGCTTGGAAAAAGAGACATATGCACTCACCGGCCACTTTATTAGGTACACCTAATTTTAAAGGGGTTGGACCCCCTTTCGCCTTCAGAACCACCTTAATTCTTCATGTCATACTTTCCTCAGAGATTCTGGTTGGTTGAGTTCCTGTTGCCTTTCTATCATCTGGAACCAGTCTGCCCATTCTCCTCTGACCTCTCACATCAACAAGGCATTTTCGTCCACACAACTGACCGCTCACTGGATGTTTCCTCTTTTTCGGACCGTTCTCTGTAAACCCTAGAGATGGTTGTGCGTGAAAATCCCAGCAGATCAGCAGTTTCTGAAATACTCAGACCAGCCCGTCTGGCACCAACAACCACGCCACGTTCAAAGCCCCTTAAATCCCCTTTCTTCCCCGTTCTGATGCTCGGTCTGCACTTCAGCAAGTTGTCTTGACCACCTCTATATGCCTAAATGCATTGAGTTGCGGCCGTGTGATTGGCTGATTAGCTGTTTGCGTTAACAGGCAACTGAACATGTACCTAATAAAGTGGCTGGTGAGTGTATATTCCAGACATAGATCTGCATGAAAAGTGTAGGTCACTGGCATCTGCCCGGAATCACCCTGTTGGGGCATCTTTAGTGTCTACGTGACCTCAGTCAGACCATGACAGTCTTACTCTTTACATTTACATGAGTCCCATTAGTGTCACATCCAGCACTTCCTTTCTTCAGAACAGTGCCTACATTTGAGTGCATCGTCCAGGTTTTCATAGCAGTGCGGCCTGATATGTAAAATTCCTGGATAATTAAGAAAACGTAGGTCGGAGATGCAGCAGATGGTTTTCACCGAAACACTGACCATTGATCCTTTTGATTGAAAGTCAGAAACAGATTCTGAAACTGATTTAGAATCCATTTGCTTGTTTTGTGCTAAGCATCTGCAGTAATGGCCGTTTTGGCAAGACAATGCTTGAGCAAGCATGCGATTGAGAAATTTCCTACAGCAGCACGAAAACTCGCCATATGCTTATCATTACCCTGATCTTCTACCTGAGACGGCGTATCTAGTGTGTGAAGGGCATAAATGAGGCGTTTGTGAGATAATGTTTCTGAAATGGTTTGTTTTTCAGGCATGACGATTCCTGAAGAGGACACAGAAGCCGGTCAAACCAGCAAATACTGCCTGGTGGCAATTGGGCGACTGCAGGTATGGACACTGACCAGCAAAGGTTTAGGGACACTAGGGCTGTAACAAATATTCAATAATGTTTGAAAAATATGATGATTAAAATATTAAAGAGAAGGAAACGTCATTGTATAACTGACCATTTACCACTTCTATAAACCCATGCACTGATATGGGGGGACAACCATTTGTTTAAATGGCTCAATGATGATGATGATGATAATAACCATAACAATAATACAAAGAGATTTTTCTTATTTAGTTATGAAAGTGAAACGTCTTTTATTTTCATCATAGATTCAGTTATTCAAGAATAATTAGTAGATGCCGCCCTACGAGTCACCCTCCCCTCTTTTCGAATTGTTACTCTTCAGTTCAGTATATCTGCAAAATATCTGCAAAATTTAGTTTTTAATGCATTAATCCCATAAATTCTCAGACGTATTGCATCCCAGAGATTATTATTGAGTAACTATGTGGACGTCATTGTGAACTGCCTGAGTTATTCACTGCCTGAGTAGTGAGGAGTGAAAGTCCAGACCCAGCAGCAGCCCCTGGACTATATAGAAGACACTGGATTATAAGAAAATACTTTAGGTTTAGTGGTCGAGTGGTTTAGAGGTCTAATAGTCATAAAGCAGCTTTGGGTATATTTAGCTTCAGCACTCAGCTTCACTTTCATCGAAGCATCTTGGTGTAAAGAGCTGGTTTTGCCTAAAGAATAATTTGCTGCTTTTCTTCTTCAAACTACTTTTAAAAGCACATATTAAGCTTTTGGTCCAAAGTAGGGCTGGCCGATATGGCAGAAATATCACGATACTTAACGATACGCAATATGCATCACAGTATTTCACTTTAACAAGTTGGAACAAAATAGACAAAATACAATATGTAGTGCTGCATATAGAAGTACTAAATAATAATAATAATGATTACTATTATTACATTAGTAATAATAATAAACCTTCATCTGCAATGATTTTAACTTCACTAAATCCAGCTGAACAGGCTTAATTATGCTCACTTTGTAATGAAACAGTCAGTTTTTAAGTAATGAAGATAAATACAGTATGCCCAGGAAAGCATACTGTGACATCATATTTCATGATAAGGATAAAATATCATCATTTTGCCCAACTTTAGTCCAAAGGTGGCTTAAACACCTAAACGTTTTATGTGCTAACATCACAACAAAGGAAAATGAGAGGCTGTTCCTAATATTTACGTGTGATGATATTATTCCTCTTTACATAAAGCTGCTTAGGCTTTAATAAGCTTAATAAACAAACCAACAAAGAAAACATGATCGTTTCTATTTGCCTTTTAAAATGCTAGATATCAGCCTAATCGCTTTCATAAAATGCCATAAAATGCCGTTTCCACCTATATTGAAGCTCCTTCAATGGAACTTAGGCTGTGTTCAGGTAAAAGTGCCCCAAATCTGATTTTCTAGACAAATCCATTTTTTTTTGTTTGGCTGTTCACAATATGTTTTAAATGTGACCTGGATGTGACATTAGTGTGAACATGAACAGGACGCGCAAAAGAACAACGCTTCATGTTTCATGTGGCTCATTCAGAGGTGAACAATCATGACTGCCAACGAACGCCTGGAGGTTTCAGTTTCATCTTCAAGCTTCAAGCTTCCTTGACCGACAGCTCACCATCCAGAGTGTGTTCGAGCTCGCCGTAAAAAGGGCACGTTATTCGGCCGTGGTCCCCTCTTTGATTCGCATCCTCAGATTCTATGATATAAATATGATTTACAAACCCAGAAGTGAGCTAGACTTTTTGTAGGTGAGCTTTAAAATATAAAATATAAAATAAAATTGCTTTATCGCGTCAGCTGTTCAGGATTGTTTGATATAAAGCTATGTGTCCTAACTCATCTGACATTAGAGTTACAGGGACAATGTTATTTCATTATATTAATCAAAAATATATTAAGTTCCTCCCACAGTCCAAAGACATGCAGTCAGGCCAATTGGACATGCTAAATTGCCCCTGGGTGTGAGTGACAGTCTATGTCTGTCTGTTTGCCCTGCGATGGACTGGCGACCTGTCCAGGGTGTATCCTGCCTTCCGCCCGAAGACTGCTGGGATAGGCTCCAGCACCCCCCGCGACCCTGACGGAGAAGCGGCTTAGATGTATGGATGGATGGATGGATGGATATTAAGTCCATGTCCAGTCTGCTACCGAAATGGCTACTAGGGGGCCTGCACAAAGAGGCTGAAAACAAGATTACAAACTGAAAGACTCTCCCAAACTGACCTGGACACAGACTGTCACAGAAATGACCCAGTTGTCATTAAGTCTGATTCATATTTTCCTCTCCCCCCAATAAAGCACTTACATTTTAGCCTGGGATGGTGCTTTCCAGTTTTTGTCAAAGTGCGCTGGAAAATTCCCAGATAATTAAGAAAAGGTAGACTAGAGATGAAGCAGATGGTGTCCAACAAAACAATAAACATCAGTGCTTTTGTTTGAAAGTCAGAAACAGATTTATGAATGAATCTGATTTAGAATCTGTCTGTTTATTTTGTGTAGCCTTTAATATGTCATATTTTCACAAACTGACAAAGAAAACAAGGACTTTTTTACTTTTCAAGGACTTTTTAAAGCTACGTCAGCCTAATCAGAGCAAGATTAGGTGTCCCCCTTTGAAGGACGTCGTGTGGTGTGGTGGAAGTTGTGCAAGACCTCAGAAAAGCATACAAGGTAGCAAAAAAGACAGGATGGACTGTTGGGGTTACGTGCCTCTGTCTCTGTGGATGAGGGAGAGAATCCGTCCTCCCAAATGAAGCTAACGAATGACTCTTTCATCTGGACTCCTTTCACCCCTTCATCTCTTTAGCTTCAGTCCTTTCCCGTTCTGATTAACCCCAGTCAGTTAAATGATACACAGGTTTCTCATATTCAAATATTCAAACTCACACTGGAAGCAGTAATTTTGGTGGCGCTGAGTGGGGGTGCTGAAAGGGCTGCATCATTCCCAGATTTTGGGATTGTTTCCCTGCAACTGCTAATATTTAAGCCCTTAAATGGTCAGGGCCCACCAGCAGACCCGAAGTGTTATTACACACTTCTAACCTCACAAATGTTCAACCAGTTTGCATTGAAGTCCTTGTTGTTACTGAATAAGCTTTGGTATGTAATAAGCCTGGGACTTCAATAACTTAAATCTAATAATCTAATTTGGGTGGAGTTTGTGTTTTTATTCTATGTTTTGTTCATATATTTTCAAAATTTGTAGTAGTATGTCCTGTTTAAGCTAACACTATGATTTCATTACTGCAAGCTGACACGCTTTCCTCGCTAAATGTTGGCCAGTCTGGGGGCATGTTGCTAAAATACAAGCAAGTGAAAGTGTGTAGAGAGTTGTACGGCAGTTGTGTGGCTCAGAGTGACCTAATGCTTTATAACCTCAGAAATTAAACTGACATCATAACCATAAACTTTGAATACTTTGAACTTTTTTTATCCAAACATTTAATTTCACATTAAATTTAACATTTAATACACAAATAGTTTCCAGGCAAATACCAGCAATGTGTTCGGCTCATTTGCGTAAAGTTTGTCCATTGTTGTTATTTATAATATTATAGCATGTGTTGCTATGTATTCAGGCATTCTAGTTCATGTAAAGTGTTCAAAAAAGGAAAATATAAAACTTCAGTGACATCAATTGTGAAAATTTGTGAAAATCAGAGTTTTTTTAAAGGTTCTATTTTTGTTTATTTGAGGAAAATAACCTCAGTAGTCAATCTCTGAAACTGCTTATTCCTCACTTATTATTATTGATATTATAGCTAATATCTGTTTTGTTATAATAAGAGGAAGGAATTGAACAGTGAATGTTAACCATATGTGTGTGTGTGTGTGTGTATATATATATATATATATATATATATATATATAACGTATCAAATATATTTAGCAGTAAAACCTACTTTACTTTTAATGTAATAATTAAATGAATAAATTTGTGCCATTTTTAAGTCCATTCATCATGAAATTCTGACATAATGTAAAGGATAACAGGCACATTCAAATAATGCCAAAAACTGGAAAACAACAAAAATTTGGATACAGGGTTTCATTCCTACAGCATATTTTTAAACCATGTGAAATTAAGAAGCGTTTTTGGTCTCACTCTCAGGTGACCAGCTCTCCAGTTTCGATGGACATGAACGGACTCTCCGTTCCGACAGAATTCCTATCCCGCCACAACTCGGACGGTATCATCACCTTTGTGGACCCCCGCTGCATCAACGTGATCGGCTACCAACCCCAGGTGGGCTGATCTCATTACTGCACTGCACAAAACACATGAAGCCTTAAAGCGGTAGTTATGTAACATGGAATAATAACAAAAATGTAAAGAGTTATAACCCCCCTTACCACAGATGCAGCTGATCAGCCAAGACGTTTTTGGTATCTTTTGCTTCTTTAATTTTAACAGTGAATCTGAGGCTAATGTAGCTAACAAGTAATACAAGCTTATGCCCCACCAATTAGCATTGTGCAAACTGATGCCTCAAACCTTGTTGAGTTGTTATGTAACTCAACTGTGTAGTTGGCACCGTATAACACAGTTATCTTCAGTCATGTTCTTCAGTCAAAGGCTTACACAACCATAATCGCATTGCATGGGTTGTTGATTTTCTGAGTGGAAAGAAATTAACACATCATTGACACTTTCTGTATATTTTAATCTGAAATATTATGTCTTATTTTTACTCATTATGTTTTATTTTTAACCCCCCCCCTAAAAAAACCCAGTATTCTACGAACAAGGACAAAAAAGTATGTTATATGGCCAGCAGCTGTCATGAAGCCTGGCTGTCGTTTTCATAAACAACAGCATGTCTTACAGGATGCTTGGTGCTAAATGATGTGTATAAACTTTCATTACTGGCTGGTAAATTAGTAAATTTCATTTTTCACCAGGCAGAGGCTGATAACCTCCTGGCCGTGAGCTTGATTGGAACACAGAGCTCCATTGCCTAGAATGTGCTCTAATTTAGGACATTATCTGTGAAAATGTTTTGACTTCCTTTCAAAATCTAGTTCATCAGTTAATGAACTGTATCGTGGCTCAGGCGTTTTGTATTACTTCCTATCAAACAGTTTTAATGAAATGCACTCTGGCTAAAAACTGTAGCAAATGTCATCTTGATATTTTGGGCACCAGATCCACTTTGACCTTCAGGATATTGCATTATCCTTGTCTACTTTTACTTGCAGATGACTTTAATATTTTCTCAGGCCAATAGCTGATGTATTAACAGTTAGCCTCCAAGAAAAAAAAGCTTTGATAACGGTGCTCAAAGCCTCTAAAACATCCAAAAAACAATTGTTATGAGCCTTGTATACGTCTAAAAAATGTACCGGCACGCTTTTTGGATATGTTATATTAAAAAGTATACTTACTTTTACGGTTGAGTGCCGAAGTTTGGCCTGGTCAAATGACATGTTGTTGATTTTCTAAGGGAAAAGAAGTCTTCTGCACATTTTAATACACAATTGCTGTTTATTTGCTGAGTTTAATATAAATAAAACAAAAACTGAGGCCTGTGCAAAATTCTAGCACATTCAGTATTTTGTTGTTTTTTTTTATATGCAAAACATAGCAATTAAATAAATATTGTGCGTTAAATAATGCAAAAGTATGTTCTCTGTAGAGGATGTGTTCATTCATTTATATTTAGAAATTCAACCAAAGTTGTCATTTGACCAAGCGTGTTCAAAGCTTTGGATAAAACTGTGTGCTTATGTTTATTCTTTTCACGTTGGTGTCTCAGGTTTAACTACAGTAAGATGCAAATATTGTATTCTGTGCAAAACTTTTAATCCAATTCATTTTCTTCTTTTTAAGAAAAATTAAAACATGTTTAAGCTGAAATAGTCAGTATCCTTCAAAAAGTATTGTGTATTTAGTGGTTATATCTAAACAACCAGAATCTCAGAAATGTATTTATTTTCGAATTCTACGCTTGCTGTCTATTGTATTACTGCCCCCCCCCACCCCCTGCATTATGCTGCTCCTAACTGCCTGAACACATTCAGTCCCCTGCCAGTCTCCCCATATGGTTTACAGCTTGTGTGGTTTCCTGTAGGACTTGCTTGGTAAAGACATCCTGGAGTTCTGCCATCCTGAGGATCAAAGCCACCTGAGAGAAAGCTTCCAGCAGGTACAGAAGGAGCTTCCCACTCACACACTTCCTCAGATGTGGAGCATCTCATTAGCGTGGCTTATAACTCACCCTCACATTTAGCAGATGAAAAATTCACCACAAGGGGAGCTGTTAGTACTTCAGTTGCATTTGTGTTCGTTGAAAGGGAGGAAACTGACACAAACCTCCATATGAACATCTCATGAATGCACAGTCTGGAGTTTTGGATGTATGAATCACACTATATATGTACAGTATCAGATTTTGCATCTTAGCACCCTTGATACAAATACCTACAATACCAGTGTGGAGTATGCTTTTAGGGACTTTTCAGTCTCGGCTTCCTCTCAGTGAGTGCATTTAAGTGAAGTTAATCATCTGATCATAATGAGATTTCTGCACTTATCTGATTATTCAAATGGTCACACTTCAATTTCTGAGAATAGAGTAAGGTCTAGAAATCTGATTAAGAAATCTGATTAAGAGCTGGATTTTAGCTCACTAGTCAGATTTTGTAACGTTGTGGAGTGATAAGGTGGACGCATGTGCTGAGAAAAGCGAGATTTGTTTGGGGCACATTCAGGGTCAAAACAGTCCACGGTCAGAGAGCCAACACGGAGAGCAGGAGGGACAGACATAATGAAACAAACACAGAATTCAGACAATACACTTCGAACAGTACAAACAGCACAAACAACACATATCAAACAAAGACCAGCCCTAGACTAAGGAAAACCCAGGGCTTAAATACAACAGGGATACCGAGGGTTCACAAGACACAGGTGGTAAACACAGGTGGGAACAATCAAAGGCGGGGTCTGGAAACAAGGGGGCAGGACCGGGAAGAAATCAAAACAAATAGCACATGGACAAGACTGCGAGGGGCCAATCGTGACAGATTTCTCAGAGCATGTAAACTGTTACTCTGATTTCTTTTGTATTCCTCTGTGCATGTGCGTAAACGGGCTGCGGTACTGGAAATAAGCAAGCAGCGTTTAACACAGCACCCACAGCGCAAGTGACACCTTAGCCGGCACCTAGTATATCGTAGCAGTGGCCTAGTAACACCGTAGCGATCACATGGGATACAATAGCAATAGCCTAGTGACAACTTAACCCCCATTTGGATAACATAACAATACCTTCTCAAGACCTTAGCAACCACCTGGAATACCATAACAACAGCCTAGCAAACCTTGGCAATTACTTGAAATACTGTAGCAAACACCTAGTAACACCTTAGCATGCACTTGGGATAACATATTACTTGGGAATAACTTGGGAATACTAGAACAACACCTTAGCAACCACCTGGAATACCATAGCAACAGCCTAGCAACACCTTACCATTTACTTGGTATACCAACTTAAAGTTTGTGAAGGAGCTTTCCCCTCTAGATAGTTTTGCTCTGCGTGTAAAATAACCTTTGTGAAATAATAATAAAAAATAAATAAAAGCAAAGCAGCTCTCCATACTTGATTTAACTGTTCACTGTAGTTATTTTCCACACAGCTATCTGAATAAGAGCACTCTCTTACTTGCACAAGCCTCGATGGGTTCAGTGCATTTCTGCTGGTACCAGTATTTAGATATCCACTGTCAGTCGAGTTGTTCTCAAAAAGCATGAAAGCAGCAGCCCTCCCCCCCTCGGGCATCTGATCTCTCTCTACTGGAGTACATCAGGTAGCAGTGGACTTGGCTTCTGCACTGTCGTCTGTGTAGCTGAAGCTCATTAGTGTCGGAAAGAGGGAGTGAACGGCAGCAGTGTTGCTGTGAGATGCAGATCAATGAGCGTGAGAGGCTCATGGCCAGCTAACTTTGGGGGATCAGCGTGTGGCGAGTGTGAAACACCGCTTTGTCGTTGTGGAAGCGCGGTCTGATCGTGATAAAAAAATAACAAAAAAAACGAAACTCCCAGTTCTTCTTTCTTTTTCATATATCCCTTGTTATCTCTCTTCCTTTCTCTCTCTCTCTAGGTGCTAATTAAACCTTCATGTTTTGTCACGCTTCTGTTTTTTTCTGTCAGTCTTGCTTTGGTCTCTCTGTCTTTATTCCTTCTTTGGCTTCTCCTTTTTGCCTCTCTCGTTCTCGCTTACTGTGTAGGTGCGGTCTCTCTAGTTTTTCCGCTTCTCCTCTCGGATTTGCACTGATCCCTGCTCACAGATTTGATGTTCAAATCTCGTGTTTGCATTCATCCTCCGTCATGCTGAGGCGACTGCGATTTTCAGGATTTGATCAGGGCAGTTTTCTTCCCGCTAGTATAATAGGAACATGCCCTGTCCTATACATGCTCAAGCCCCTTGCTTAGCAAGGCATCCACGAGTAAGATACAGAGAGATTTGTGCAGCCGTTCTCTTTCTTATCCTCCCCAGTGCTTGTCTGTTGACTACTGATAAAGACCTTAATGGCTGATGTCCAGAAATGCCTTGTGTGATGATGCGTGAACCGCTTCGAAACGTGAGATCACACTAGCCTTCGCTTGGCACGTACATCTGCTCCCCAGTCCCTATACCTGCTGCATGACACCAACTAAAACATAAGCAGACAATTAATGAAGATGAGATGACATGTTATTCCTGGCTCGGAGTTTGACGCCAAATCCCAGGATCTCTTACAGCAGATGTCATCCTCTTTCGACAGGATGGCCATAAATCATTTGAAGATCTCCAATGGAAGCCCTCAGCATCTCCTCACTGATTGGCCCTGTTACAGAAAGGTTATTAAGGGGGCCACTCTTTCATTTTCAGCAGAAAAAGAAAGGATTACAGAGATAAAGATCGAGGACCTTGAACTCCATCAAAACTCCAATGTTCCCTTGATTTTCAAGAGCGCTCTTCCATTCCTGTTTGATCTGTTTTTGGAGCGAAGCGAGGCTGCTTCTCTCTCTTTCTCAGATTCTCGGCCTTTAGGGATGCACATTTTACCACTTTTTGCTGTTCCACTGTCCACATTTTTTGACAGGCGGCATTTGTTAGGGGTGTGTACAGGTACTGAAGTCCGAGTTAGGTGATGTTTGAGGTGCCTGTTGTCAGATAATGAAATCACTGTTCCTCTATTTGTTGTGTTCTCTCACGGGAAGACAGAGTAAATATGACCGACATTTCAGCGACATACCAGTTATGTTTTAATAGCATGTGAATGTTTTACCTGTTTTTGAGAGTTAGTGTGTAGCAGTAACACAGGCGTGTTTTCAAGGACAAGCTGTTCACTGAAGCAGACTTGTGACGCTGTTTATTGTTAAGTAGACCACACTGGTGTTCACATCAGGTCCAAAAACAGTTGACTCATTGGATATTGACCACCAAAAAGGACATAAACACCCATAGAAGACCAAGAGTCTCCATCAGCATCTCATGTTAGCTGTAATTTTAGCTCATTAGCACATCTGGGGCTCTGTTCGCATGCCCAGTTCTGTTCCTGGAGATCTTCCACTCGGGAGAGTTCAGATCCAACACATTCAGATGCCCCTAAAAAAAACAGTTGACTCATTGGATATTGACCACCAAAAAGGAGAAAAAAACACCTGTAGAAGACCAAGAGTCTCCATCAGCATCTCATGTTAGCTGTAATTTTAGCTCAGCAGCTCTTTAGCTCTACTTTACTAGCTCTGGTAGCGTACTCCAAGGATGCCCAACTCTGGTTCTGAAGATCTTCTGCCCTGTAGAGTTTGGATCCAAATACTTGTGGCCTTCATTACCTGGATCAGGCGCTTTAGATGAGGGTTGGAGCTGCAGGGTGGTAGATCTCAAGGACCAGGATTGAGCACCCCCATAAATTTATCGCGACTGTTGTTGAATAATAATTTTTTTCCTTTTTTGTTGTTTTTTTTCCTTACTTGCGGATGTCCGCTCATGAACCCCCTCACATATTCCATTTGATTCGCTTCAATGGACATCCTCCACTTCATTGGGGTTTCAGGTCTCGCTTTTCCAGATCAGATTGAATATCTGCTAATGCTCGCCGCTAAAACTGAAGTAATGCCAGGTGGTGGACGATTGCTAGGCAGTGATTGGCAAAGGAAATGAAGCGGATGTTCAGGAATGACATGGAGAGCGTTAGGATTATGATCCACCGTAACACAAAGACAAGGTTGAGATGAGTTCACTTTTTGGCTATGTTGCTACTGAAGCTCCCACCGTGAGGCAAGAGAGCTTTTTAGATTTTGGCATGGTTGCTCACAGGGGTTCCCTAGTGGTCCTGGCCCCTGGGCACGCGTCCATGAAATCCATCGTGCCTCATGTGGATATGGATTTTACTTTATTTTAGATTGGATTATATTGATATCTGTATGTTGGAATAATCATGCCCATCCCTGCTTCCTTTCCTGGGAAAAGAACTCTCCGTGACAAAAAAAGAGATGTTTTCTCTTTTTCGCCAGGAATAACACTTCATTTCCCTCTCTCCTGTCTATGGACGGTGATCACTGCCCTTTTTCCACATTTTCACAGGCCCTTTCCCCCCCCCGAGGTGTGGTGCCCTGTTCAGTCTGTGTAGGGAAGCCATTCATAGAGATATAGACCAGCTTTGTTTTGATGAAGAGAAGCTGTTTCTCTCTCTCTCTCTCTCTCTCTCGCTCCCTCGTTCCTCTATGGATGGAAAATCACTCCCATCTTCTTTGTATTTCAAGTGATTTTGGGAGCTCAGATGGGAAACATAAGCTGTTTGATTGACGGTTGAGGTTTCAGTATGGAAAGAATGCAGATGTTAAATAGTCTGTAAATTTGAAGGCAGGCTCTTGGCTCGGCTAGCTTGGCTAGGTAGTTCAGTTTATTGTAGGGTCACTGAAGACGGTCACACAATATGGAGCAAGAAAATAAAAACAGACGTGACGTAAGAGTGAGATGAAGCTGTTGCTATAAGCTATATAAGCAGTTGTTTAGGGTTTGTGGTCAATGAACAGGCGTGGGTCAAATCCAGAAAGGCAGTCAACACAAAAGGCAAACGTAACAGAAGGCAAACAGCCCAAAAGGGTCAGGGAAAAATCGATAAACAGGCAAAAAAACTGTCATAATAACGAGAATAATAACAACCATGAGAACACTCAGTAGATCTAGAAAGATGCAATACCTCACAACTAGACTATGCTAAAGCCAAGGCTTCTATACTAAACTAATCATATGACAACAAAACAGGTGAACAGTTAGACTCCTGCCCTAGTGTATATTTAGACATATTAAACTGTGTTTACCTTTGTTACTGACAAGTCAAGTCAGGCTTTGTTGTCATTTTAGCTGCATACAAGTACGCAGTGAAACGAAACAGAGGTCCTTCAGGACCAACACAGGAGCACAAGTGCGAGACCATACAATATACATACTGTATACATATATACAGGCAGTACACACTACTGAGAATATGAGCAACCGGAGCAGCAATACAGTGTTCCCTTGTTTATCGCGGGTGTTACGTTCCAGGACCACCCGCGATAAACGAAAATCCGCGAAGTAGGGATGTTTATTTAAGTATTTATACACTATTTTAAGGCTTTATAAACCCTCCCCCACACTTTTACGCTACATAAACCTTTCCCATTCCCGTAATAACCATTCCCACACTGTTCTGTGCATGTACTGTACCTTTACACTTACTGTGTGTTGTTTACAATCTCATGTAGGCAAGTAGCATCTCAGGCGGGCGATGCTGCTTCTCGCTTATATGCACTATTTACTGTAAATCGTAATATTTTATGATTTGTAACATTCCTTTATTGTTAGAATTAATATTTTTAAATATATTTTTATACATTTTGGGATTTTTTAATGTAAAAATTCATCAAATATATGTATTTTCCACAGATTGAGTTCCGCAGAAAACCCGCGAAGTAGCAAAAATCCACAATATATTTTTTCCATTAACATTTTTTGAAAACCTGCGATGCACCGAGTCCGCGAAAGGTGAACCGCGAAGTGGCGAGGGAACACTGTATACAGTATGCAGTATTTGGTTGACACAATAATTGTAGCAGCTAACATTGTTAAAGTACAGTTGTATGGAAAAGTTTAATTGCATCTGGTCAAATAATGTTTTTGACATAAAAATAAGCACACATTCTCCACAAAGAACACCCTTCTACACATTTTAATGCAAAGTTACTATTTATTTGCTGAATTTAACAAAAAATAAAACCAAATGTGGCATTTGTCAATCAACAAAACATGTATTTTGACTGAGGGTGTTCACATTTTTCATATTGCAACTTATGCATAAATATATAGATTTTTTTCTTGCATGCAAAGTTATTTGAATGAGATTGGAATTATTGTTTAGGGCTCCCAAATGTTCAGAGATGACCCTGCTTACATCTACGGTTTTTGTTTTTGGCTGTTGAAGTGTTTAGTTTCTGGGTTCAAAGTGTTCTCCCACCTTACAACTACATTATGTTTGTAAATATAAGAGGAGACACTTTCTGATGATTTATGTCTTTTTTTACATGAAACACGTGTTTTGTATTTGAGCCATGTTTTGTCACGTTGAAACATCAGAACAAACAAAAAGGTTGGGGGGCAGATCGAAGCCTGTGGATACAGAATGTAAGTCAGTGGCAAATATAAAGCATTGTGTAACTGGCAGTGTAATTATTGAATAAGTACTTGTGTAGAAAAGCGACAGTAACGGTTCGAGATGTCTAAGCATTAACTGCTGTATGTTGTGTGGCTCCTCAGGTGGTGAAGCTGAAGGGTCAGGTGCTGTCAGTGATGTATCGCTTCCGGATGAAGAACCGAGAGTGGATGTTGATCAGAACCAGCAGCTTTACCTTCCAGAACCCGTACTCAGACGAGATCGAGTACATCATCTGCACCAACACCAACGTCAAGTACGCAAAGCTGCTTTCTTTTTCCTCTACAAGTTCACTCTTCTGCTCTCTTTCGCTCTATCTCTCCAACCTCTGTGCCTCTCTCATTCTATCTCATTCTGTCTCTCATTCTATCTCATACTCATCTCACTCTTGCTTTCTCCCCCTCTCTCTCATTCTATCTCGTTCTATCTCACACACACTCCTCTCTCTCATTTCATCTCATCCTATCTCACATACTCTTCTCTCTCTTTCTCACTATCTCACTAACCTCTGTCCCTCTCTCATTCTATCTCATTCTATCTCACACACTCCTCTCTCTCTCTCATTTCATCTCATCCTATCTCACATACTCTTCTCTCTCTTTCTCATTGTCTATCTCACTAACCTCTGTCCCTCTCTCATTCTATCTCATTCTATCTCACACACTCCTCTCTCTCTCTCTCATTTCATCTCATCCTATCTCACATACTCTTCTCTCTCTTTCTCACTATCTCACTAACCTCTGTCCCTCTCTCATTCTATCTCATTCTATCTCACACACTCCTCTCTCTCTCTCATTTCATCTCATCCTATCTCACATACTCTTCTCTCTCTTTCTCATTGTCTATCTCACTAACCTCTGTCCCTCTCTCATTCTATCTCATTCTATCTCACACACTCCTCTCTCTCTCTCATTTCATCTCATCCTATCTCACATACTCTTCTCTCTCTTTCTCACTATCTCACTAACCTCTGTCCCTCTCTCATTCTATCTCATTCTATCTCACACACTCCTCTCTCTCTCTCATTTCATCTCATCCTATCTCATCCTATCTCACACACTCTTCTCTCTCTTTCTCACTATCTCACTAACCTCTGTCCCTCTCTCATTCTATCTCATTCTATCTCACACACTCCTCTCTCTCTCTTTTTTTCTCATCCTATCTCACACACTCCTCTCTCTCACTCTCTCTTTTTTTCTCATCCTATCTCACACACTCCTCTCTCTTTCTCACTATCTCACTAACCTTTCTCATTCTATCTCAAATACTCGTTTTCTGTCATATTCTTTCTCTTTAGTCTCTCTCTCTCTCTCTCTCTCCTCAGTCATTCTTTGTCTCTCTAATATTTCTCCCTCTTTCATTTTAATCTCATTCTTTCATATGCCCCCCATTGTCTCTCTCTTCAATCTTGCTGTCTCTCTGTCTCTTATTCTGTCTCATTCTGTCTTGCATGCTCTTTTCTCTTTGTCATATTCTCTCTCTCGTTTTATCTCATTCTGTCTCTCCCTCTCTCTCTCTCTCTCTCTCTCTAGGTCTCTCTCTCTCTCTCTTCCCGTCTCTCTCTCTCTCTCTCTCTGTCCGTCTGTCTCTCTCTCTCTCTCTCTCCCCAGTCTCTCTCTGTCCTGTGTGGAGTACTCTTGATTACCCTGCAAATTTGCTCTAATGTCTTCCCTCCATGTTTCCTTGTTTTGAAACTGTATCTTCTGATCTAAATAATGCGGCCGTTTCACGCTGTGACTTTCTACAAACATCTTCATCCTGCACGACCGTTATTTCTGGAAGCTCACCGTAATTAACGCCAGTGGACTGTAGCTGGAGAAAACAGCAGCCTAGTGCGCTCTGCATGCACAAGCTGAGGCCTCAGAGTGGAAGTGGCTGCATAATGTTCAATAATATTTATCTGAGCTTGGCTGAGGTGTTGCTAGCTGAGAGGAAAGAGTGGGATAAATACTCTCCCTCATTTCCCCTCTAGCCAGGCCATTCAGGGCAGACCATGTTTGTTTTGGTCCCTCTGGAGCCGCTCTGGATGGGTGCAATGGTAGAGCTGCATGAAATGGACAAAAATGTGATCTGCAGTAAAGCTGTTAGATATTGCAGTGACATGTGAAATACAACAAATCACATAATGAAAACTGAATAGTGGCACCAAAAAAATACATTTTATCACTAAGTTTGCTTTAAAATGGAGAAAAAATTGCTAGATAGCTAATAACATTAATAGTACCTATCTTGAAGCTTGAGTTTTGTATTTTTATCCATATTTTAGTTATTAACAGGAACCACATCCCATAACGATACCATGCCTAACCCTACTTCTATAATATCGCAAATGTATCGTAGCAGTATATATATATATATATATATATATATATATATATATATATATATATATATATATATACACACACACACACAGACACACACACACACATGCACGGACGCACACACACACACACACACACACACATATATATATATATATATATATATAGAGCTGCAACCACTGTTTTCCATTCCTAACAACTGCCTGTAACCTGGTTATGCTGGGGTTTGTATTGACAGTCAGTTACATTAATCTTGAACTTCCTGATTGGTTGATTCACTTCCTAATGATGTTGACAGTTAATCTGATTTGTAAGGCTCTTCAGCTCTTGATGTCCTAACCAACTGAAGAGCTCGCTGAACTATGTCTGCCTAGATATCATGGAGAAAAAAAATCTTGATGGGACAACTTTCTGTTGCACTTTTTAAAGATTTTAACCCTTTATGGAATTGGATACACAGCATTCGCAGAGTCTAAATACAAAAAGCATGATGATTGAATTCTCTAAAGGCCTTAAAAATCCTCATGGTTTCTCTTAAGGATAATAGTGTGTAATACAGCGTCAGAAACCAGATAAGTAAGTCTATTTGAGATTACTTGATCAATCAGTTTGAGTAATTGGACATTGTTTTTAGACTCTTTTTGTAATTTGAGCTGTACATTTATTTCTTTTATCAATTTTGGCTGCTCTGTTATTACAGGCCTTTGTGACGTTCTTCCCATATGGTTGATAAAAACATGCACAGCCCCAGATTTTGACTGCAAAAACAGATACAGCGGTAGAGTGGATGTGTCCCATTCAGGGTGTTTTTGTGACCCACTTACCCACTACACTTACACACTGCCTTCCCCAGAGAACACTTTATATAACCCATGGTTCAGTTTACTGAGCTATAGAGACAAAATATTTTAATTGCTGCATGTGTGTGCCCTCTTTTTGCTTGTGTGTGTGTGTGTGTGTGTGTGTGTGTGTGTGTGTGTGTGTGTGTGTACGCTCCCTGGAATTCCTAAGAGTGTATGTACAAACACTATAAAAAAATATATAAATTTGATGCCATACCTCCCAAAAATATAGACAGGTGACTGTTTACTACCATGTTAAATGACCTTTCCTTTTCACAGCACTTCAGTTAATCCAGTTTTAAAAAAGGAATTTTGTCATGTTGACATAAGCATGGATATCTCTGAAAAAGACAGCGTCCACAAGGCATCATATTTTGATTATTGATAATGGTGCCTTCACAGATGAGCCATGCCCTGGTCAGTAATGCACCCCCCTACTATGACAGACACTAGCTTTTGAGCTTTGAGCATAGTTACAAATCTGGATGATGCCTCAGGAAACACAGCATCCAATATTTCAATAAAGGGTCTGAGAGGTTGACTCATCAGGCCAGAGTGCACGTTTCCACTGCGCATCGGTGCATTTCAGACGAGTTTTAGCCCAGAGAAGTCGGCAGCGTTTCTGACTACTATCGACATTATGCTTTCCCTGTACATCACATGCATTTGTGGATTTATGTTTATCAACAATGGTGCCATATGGTACTTCTGAGATATCCATCACCGAAACAGGTTGGCTTTTAAAGCAGTGTCATCTTAGGGATCGAAGGTCACTGGCATTCAGTTTTCTCCTGATTCTTTAATCTTTTAGTGGTACTGTGCCTCGTAGAGAGTGATGGACCTAAAATCCTTTCAGTGGCTCCTTGAGGAACGTGTCTTATGCTGCTTCATTTATTTATTTATTTCGTTTATTTTATTTTTAACCCTTTCTTGCTCGTAAAGGACCATAAAGGCCTTTCTTAGATGTTCCTTTTATATCCAAGCATGACTTCATTACTTGCTTTTTGAACAATTTACAAGTCTTAAATTGCCCCCTCTGCTTACTTTTTTGGAACATGTTGCAGGCATCAATTTCGGAAAGAGCATACATTTATAAAATCAATAAAATTAATGATGTAAACCATAAATTATCCTGTTTTTGGACTTAAATGCAGGTTACAGGGGGTTTGCAAAAATCACTGCTTTCTGTTTCTGTCTACAATTCATTTACTCTCTCAAGTTTTTTGTGCGGTACGCTTGAATTATTGAGTTTTTATGCCTGTTTGTATTGTGAAATCTTTGTATGTTCTCTCTCTCTCTCTCTCTCTCTCTCTCTCTCTCTCTCTCTCTCTCTCTCTCTCTCTCTCTGGTCTGTCTGTGTATGAGGGTCCTGAGGAGGTGTGTACTTCCTTTTCTTTCTTGTTATTCTCTCAGTGGGAGGAGATCAGTTGGGAGGAAATAGAGGGCCAGCAGTAATGAGTCAGTGCCAGAGAAAAAGGATACATGGAGAGAATGTAATCCAGCATGTTGTGACCATTGGGGCTATAAAAATAGGGATGCACAATGATATCAAAAACATATTGCTTAAATAATCTTGATGATATATTTATTGCACTCTATAAGAGCAGAATGTTTAATGGATGCCCGGCCCCTGTGCTAAAATATCTGCATCTTTTGCACATTTAACCATATTTGTAACCCTTTAAATGCAATTGTCTCCTATCTCTGTAATGCAGGTACATCTTGTCCCACTTCCTGAGAAATATTGGGTATCGGCATCGGGCCACAATTCCAGTATCAGTGCTTAGCTGGAAGTATGCTTCAGTTCAAAGAAAGAACTGAACTAAATCAAACTACCATCTAACATGCTATTGTAAACGCACTTAAAAAGAACTCATCTCAGCACCGCTGGAGGCTCTCTGCAGTACGCTTAGTGTTTAGGAGAAATGGACACAGTGTGAGTAAATGTGACCCAGCCAGGGTTGTCCATCATTTCTCAGCCTCTTTGCCCCTGTGTTACTGACTGTGATGCGGTCAGCAGAAATGACCCTGCGAGCGGCTCTTTAAAGTCTGACCCTCTCTAATAGTCCCAGAGTGTTTCCTCTGAGGCTTCATGAACACAAACAGCAGGTCACAATAAGCGTCTCCACTTTTTTAGAACATGTCCTGATGCAGGGTCTTGGCTGTAATGAATGTGTGTCTGCCAGTGTGAACTAAGAGTTTGTGTTCTTTTCAGCTTTTACTTCAACTTTTTTGTTCTGTGCTGTAAGAACAGTTTTTCATAGGAAAAGGACTGTCCCTCGTGAGAAAAGAGCTGTTCTGACCAGAGAGAAAGAGCCAACAGAATGCGCCTGACTTGGTAGAAACTCCATGTTTCAGTTTTTTTTTTACAACTGAAAGAGCAACATTATTTCTTTTTGATTGCTGAAGTTAAGATTAGGGTTCAGTTTATGATCAAACTTATGTTTACATACATATAGTTACTTACATATATAAAACGTGGGACATTATTACATATAGATGCGTGTACATATGGAGTATATTACATATAGACACTGACATGTGCATATGGTGCATATGGGCCATTGTTACATTTAGATATTCTCTTGTATTACATATAGTTACATCTATAATATACAGGGACATATTGCATATAGATACTGGCATGTAAAATACAAAGGGACACGTTACAAATAGTAACATGTAGGGACATATTGTATATATATACTTACATTAATAATATGCATGGCGCATTACATATACTATATTACTATATATTGATACACATGTATATCGCTGTTGTCGGAATAAACCTTGGTAACTTTACAGGAGAAGATAAAGAACATCCGTCACTATTAATGGACGTCAATGGAACCAGACTTTTTTCCAAATCATTTTGGGCAGCTTCCTTTAGGCTATTCATCATGAAATTTACACTCATGATGAACGGAACAGCAGAAATGGCCCAAAGTTAATGGGAATAAAATCTCTTTTCATTTGTCTTTCATTCCGAGTTAGGAATGTCCTTTTTCTGTAAAGTTAGTTAAAGGTTTTGTTGACATAATACATGTGGGACTTTTTTATTATAGCTACTTTCTCAGTGTGTGTGTGTGTGTTTTGGCTACTTAAATTAGCAGAACACATGACTTTCTTTAAAGGCTGACTGACAGTGGGGTTGTGTATCTTGTGTAGTTTGTTTGTGTCTGTGTGGTTTGATTGACCTTGGAGTGAAGTGGACTGTGTGATGACATTCATGTTGAGCACTTGCTGGTGGGTTGTGTATTCCACTGTGTTTGTGTGTTTGTGTGTGTGTGTGCCAGTGCGAATGTCTATGAATATCACAGGGTGAGAGCGCTCCAGCATTACCCCAGAATCTCAGCAGCAATCCCAAACTTCCGAACCCACGCTGAGGTCTGTGGGATGAGAGCATGACTGTCATTCCCTTAGATACACCACACTGTACCACCCACCTGCTTAAAGCGATAGGTTGGTGAGAAATCAAATTTACAGTTTCCCTCCTTACTCAGAATGGAGTCACTCAGCTGAGGCATGTTTGATGTCTGAAGTTGATCTATTTAGTTTTACACTGGAGTGACGAGGCTAACGCAGCCAACAAGAAATGGAAGCTTGTACCCCACTAGTTGGCATTAGCAGTACCTGCAAGTCGGTACACACTCCCCTCAAACCATGTGGAGTCGGTATGTAATCTTTATTATGTAGTTTCTGACACTATTTAACTCTACAATATAGCTGCATTAGCTTTGCTGCCCAAATTAAAGAAACAAACTCCAGAGACCGAATGTGATCAAGTACACTTGGAGTAAAGGGGGAACTGCATTCTGTGTTCTGTGTATAACTGTATTCATCTTTTATGTATTTGATGGTGTCTTGCATGTTCGTTTTACTCATCATCTAAGCTGCTGATCTGCTTGGTAAGTGCATACATATATGACGTGTAACACACTAACAAGGGGTTAGTTACAAGGGGTGGTGGTTGAAGCCTTCCCTACGAAATGGGACCCTCAAATAAACAGAGCATCACTTCATTAACAGCTACCAGCGCTGCTCTGTAGGCGACCCTGCCCGTCTGCAGTGACGGCACAGGAGAGGAAAGTTCGGCTCCTCACTGCTGGGCTTTAGTTACATTTAGGGAATCATACGCCTTCAAAGAGGGGGCAGTTGTTTGTGATCATCCACCCCAGATTCTTCAGTGGTATGAAGCTGAAGTCAAGTATTCATCAGATTGTCGTTCAGATTTACGTGTTCCACCTTAAATGTTGCAGCAGTTCCGTTCTGGCGCTTCCGGTGTTGGTACTGCTGGACTATTTAAGGTGGAACAGGAAATTCGGCAGCTAGCTTCTAAGACATTAGTATACTATTAGCAAATTTTTATGCTTATTATGAAGAAAAGGACCATAATACACTGAAACTAAGACAAAACGCTGGTTGTCAGAATCTTTAACATAAACACTACTCAGGTTTGTGACATTTGTTTTTTCTCATAACACTCTGTTTGGAATGTGCCTCGGAAAAACCTCCGTTTGGAGGGACATTTCGCTAAGTGGTAAGGGCGAGGGGTGAACTGGGATTGGGCCATAGTCTAAAAACTATTATATACAGAACATCAGTGAATTATATGAACAGTTTGCAAAAATTTACATCTGTACACCTGTGCAAACAAGCATTAGGTTACAGAGGAGTTATTGAAAGCAGTAAGGAGATTTGATGATGTCCACTGGGGTTAATGAGCTACAGCTCTGGGGGAAAAAGCTCTAAGCATGTCTGGTTTTGATGGCCCTGAATCTTTAACAGTGGAAAGTGGCTGGAAGAGGTGATGTCCAGGCTGAGAGGGTACAGCTGTTATTTTCCCCATGCGCTTCATCACCCTGAGGTTGTAGATCTCCTGAAGCACTGGCGTTGGCTTTGTCATTCCCGTAAACATTCCCTCAGTAGACTCAAGACTCAAGAAATTCTCCCGTGTTGTTCTGTGGTGAAGACGTTTTATTTAACAGCCTTGTAAATGGCTGTAATTAACTCTTGGGTTACACAGGTTTAGGGTCTCACAAATGCATTTTCTATGCTTGTTTGTTTGCTCTCATTCCTGTAACACTGTCCGTGTTGTGATGAGTCATTCAGGTTCATCGACACTAACACTATTATTCCTGGCTGCAGTAGAGGGGAAAAATACATAGTGTTTTATGCTATTTGCGCTCAACTGCCTCATGTTTACTGTCTGCTGATGGGGAAACATGAAGGCTGGCGTTACGGGCTGACAGTCAGGGTTGAAAATATTCAGTAAAAAGTTTATCCTCTGTGGGAGTTTGGCCCTGAGCCACAGGCCTAGTACTTCACTGTCAACACTGTTACACTGGCAGACAGCCAGAGAGTGGAACAGCTTATCCCTCAGTGCAGCCAAGACGTGCTTATGTCTGAAGTTGGATTGTTTTGCTTTGGAGCTACAGGGCTAATATGGCGAATATGTCGTAAAGGCACATGTACAGCAATTAGCATTGTACTAACTGCACACATGCTTGCCTCTAGTGTTCAGTAATCTGTAATAGACTTTCTTATGTGGTTTCTGACAGTGTGTGACACACTGTTATCTTAAAACATGAGCAAAAGTACAGACAAAATTCAGGCTTCTACTTAGGACTACTACTGTGTGATTTTTCAGTTTCAAAATTTCTGATATTTTGGTGGAATTCCCCTTTTATTCATTTGTATTAGGCTCGTTTGCCTCGTTTCGGACTCTGTGTGACACCCAAATATGTGTACAGTTAATAATAAATATCAGAAAGTGTAAGAAACCACGCAAGCAAGTCTGTTTGAGATTGCTTAAAGGAATTCCACCAAATTTTCAAAATTTCTTTCTTCAATGCAGAGTTGAGATGTAAACCGTAACTCAGGCTGTTTTGAGAAACTCACAGACTCAGATTTACAGTGTGGATAGGAGCCAGGTGTAAATGAATGTCTTACAAATTAGACAGTGTATTTTTTATATTTTACAAGAGCGATTTCTTTCTTTGAGGAAGCTGTTAGAGGCATTAAACTGGGAAATCTCATTCCTGTCACCACCACTGTGAGTGACTGGCTCGGCAGGGAACACAGCGTGTCACGACAAACAGCCCTGACTTTTGTTTACATCTCAACCATCTAATTATGCAGACATTTTCAAAGCCTGGTGGACTTCCCCTTTTAACAATTTAACGAAAGCTCAGACACCAAACTTGTTGTGTCTGATTGTGTGTGTGTTGGGGTGGCAAGGAGGTTAATTCAAGTAAAGTAAATTTGCTGAACTACTCCTTTAAGAGACGCACAGTCTCGATAGACAGTAATAGTGCTGATTATTGTTATTCGCTGTCATTAATCACTGCAGTGTGCAGTGTCCCAGTCAGACGCCGGCAGCCGAAATAAGACAGATGATCTTCGCAGTCTTGTAGCTGGCAGTGCAGAGACAAGTCTAGATAGCAGGCGCCAACCAGACAGTGCGATTGCCTATCTGTTGCTTGGAATTTGCAGCACGTGTGACCACCGCATTGTTTTAACAGAAAGTCTGTTCATTGTTTTTTATTGGGGCTTAAATTCGCTCTGCAAATATAATCACGTTTCACATCTGTACTACTTTATGTTACATGGAAGCATTTTTCATTGGGAAGAGGGGAGCGCTTTATACTTCGCTTCGACCTGCTCGGAAGGAGGCGAGCGCAGCCGGGGTGGACGGTGTTCGGCTATCAGGGTGGATGAGGCTGTAAATGGCTGTGGCTGTTGCCGAGGCCAAGGGGGGGCAGAGGAGGGTAATAGACATTTACGGACAGGTTGCACACTCTGCGCTGC
Organism: Pygocentrus nattereri; assembly: GCF_015220715.1. Taxonomy (NCBI): domain Eukaryota; kingdom Metazoa; phylum Chordata; class Actinopteri; order Characiformes; family Serrasalmidae; genus Pygocentrus; species Pygocentrus nattereri. The sequence continues at coordinate 36,072,726 of NC_051225.1, forward strand.
TGTGTGTGTAGCAGAAAAGCGACAGCGTGCTAAACGACTGCGAGGTGGTGTCAGACTGAGAGAGAGATGGAGCTAAAGTCCAGGCCGAGCTGGACTGTAGCTCACTCTCAGCACGGCACCAAGACCCGCACACCATCAGTCATCATCTGCACACTGCCCTGCTCTCACTCTCTCTTTCTCCATCCAATTCAGTTCAGCTTGTGAGGTACCATATTGCTAAAGCATCAGATCAGGAGCAATGAACAATGAAAACGATAGTGAAAATGAAGTAACATAGAAAGAACTGACACACATAATAAGCTTATTCTTTATTATATTTACAGCGTTACAATATTATTATCATTGTAATTGTAATAAACAAATTATGGATTGGGGGTGGGGGGTGCGGGGGGTCTCTGTGCATCTGTCTCAACCTCACCTGTCATACAGTGACCACACAGCCTCTCCTCTCTGGGCAGCCAGGACAGGACAGGCCCGTATCTATGGCCAGGCTGTGGTCACGCTTAAGTTTGTCCAGTCTCGTTTTAATGGT
>NC_051225.1:36078257-36093257 GCF_015220715.1 Pygocentrus nattereri
CCTTAGAATAAGCTGCAGGCGTGTGGGAGAGAAGAGTGGGTGGCGCCTGGGAGAGTGCAAGTCAGTCTCCCCAGAGAGGGGAGTGGGGAACATGAGATTTCTCTAACCAAACATTATTAATTGCATGCAGTGCATTTAAGACCTAAATTGCTTCTGCATCGAGGGCATCAAACTCACCCGATATAAGGACCTTATTAAAAAATCGAAACAAATCTGTGGGCTAGATGCCTAAGTTTTCATGTCGTATTTGAATAGGCATTTGCTGTAACCTGAACTGGCTGCTTTGAAATTGTATTGAAAATATTGCAAAACATCGACTGCACCCTAGGAGGTAGGTCTTTTAAACCTGCCTGTGTGCTTAGTCCAGACACATGGCATCATTTTGCTGCCAGTTCGTTCATTCTTGGGATGACTTTCTGAGCTGCTAAGTGTTTATAGCTGAAATGAAGCTAGTGTGACTGGTGTGGCAGAATTGAGGTGCCTGCGTCCTGTGAGAGCAGCAGCGGCTGCATGTTCCAACAAGTGAGCGTAGATATATATCTATATTGCATGCAGTGCCTTTCAAAAATGTTAAGCACCTGAGAAACGTGTTTCTTCAAGATCAACTACTGATTTTGAAAACAAGAAGTTCTTGTTCTTTTTTATGCTTAGTTGCATTTATTCTGTTGATACGCATCGTGAACAGGGGCAATTTTGAACCACCACTTGACATTTTGGTGTTTTGGGAGCACTTTTTTCAGTTCATCACTTGTCTAATTTAAAGGCTTTACTTTGGCACTTGTAGTTTGATCCAGAGTGTCAGACTGGCACAGAGTCTCCGTGCATTTTATGTATGTTCATCTGTCACTAGTCTGAAATGGAAATATTCAGCATAAGAACAATCAGTGACATGTTTACTTCATAAAACAACTGTTTTTCTTTAGAGTCTGTAGACCGCCCAGATTGAAAAATGATGGAAGACTGTGTTATACTGCATTTATTCTTATTTCCCTTTATTTTGTTGGTATATATGGTGAAATACACTTATTTCCAAAATGCTATTTTACACAATATGCGTAGGTGCCTTAAACTTTGCACAGGACTGTACATCACATATATACTCAGTGTTTACAGTGTTTGATTGTAGCCTCTTGCTCTGGTTTATACTGCTTGTGGATTCTTACTACAATGGAGAACTGGAGTTTTGTTAATTTACTGCTGGTTGATTTATCCGTAGTTCTTCCACCAGCACTGTCCAGCGAGCTCTGCACTGGCTTTGTTCAGGACTGTGCTGATGTTCCTGGTGTTGTCTTCATCGACAGTTTGTTTTGTTTTAAAGTGGAGATTTTTGTGTTTATAAGTAGAGTTTGTGATCTGAATTTGCTTTGATTTGCATTCTTTACATTTTTCCTACGTTTTTCTCATCAAAACAAATGTATTGTGTAGTGGAAATTGAATGTGCAGCGAAATGACAGTAATAACTCTGAACCTCTGAGGGTTAATAGACTCTTAATGGTTCACAGGGCCTTCTGACCGGAGTATAAACCCAACGCTCAGCACAGACGAACATAACTGCTTCTGTTTTCTGTCATACTGGGAGTCGCGCTCCAAACCAGATTCACCTCAGATGAACTCCCCTTCCTTTGAGCCACGTCCGTTGCTGCGGCTACTGTCGCCTGTTTGAGTCAAACTCGGCACGGTCAGGCCACATGAGAGTGATTTATCCTTTCCAGACAGCTGGAGAAAACTGGGACGAATGCTACGTCAGCATGAGCCTTCCTCACTGCTGATCTGGCTCCGGTCCTCAAAGCAGAATCCTGAACTCTTTGTCCGGTTAACCTAATGAAATACTGACCCAGGTACTGTTAGCCCATCACTGCAATAACAAAGTTATTGCGGTTGTTATCTTCTACAGCTGGGGTGCACATACTTTAGTGGCTACTTTTCCAGTGGACAGGTCATCCTGATCTACCTTTTAAAAAAAGCTGGCCTCAAGCTCCTCACACTTCAGCACATTTTAACACACAATCAGGGCTCACTTTATTTGGATAGTCCACTATAACCTGCTATAGATTATCTACAGGTGTTCAAGTTGTTAACAAACTGTCTGTGGAGGCTGTTGGGTTAGGGTTAGGATTTGGACCGGGGTTAGGGCTGGGACCAGGGTGAAGGTTGGGTTTAGGATTAGAGCATGTTTAGAAAAAAAGGTTTGGTCAGTTTAGTAGATATTAAGAGACCCGTATTAGTCCCACAACAGGGAAATTTCACCACCACCTTCACCATTTAACCCATCTGTGAAATGAAACACCACATGCACTCTAGTGAGCATGCCCTTGCCCGGAGCGGTGGGCAGCCCAATCCGCAGCGCCCGGGGAGCAGTTGGGGGTTAGGTGTCTTGCTCAAGGACACCTCAGTCATGTGCTGTCGGCTCTGGGGATCGAACCAGCGACCTTCTGGTCACGAGGCTGGTTCCCTAACCTCCAGCCCACGACTGCCCATGAAGATATTTAGTTGAATGTAACTTTACTGAATTTATACTTTGAGAAATAAAACATAGAATGTGGCCTGTGCAAATGTTTCAGCACATTTATATTGCATGTTTTACTGGTTCCCAATATTAAACTCAGCAAATAAGTAGAAATTGCACACTAAATCGTTCCTTGTAGAGGAGATGTTGTGGTTGAGTTCGACACCCCTGGCCATGTAGCCTGTTTGTTATGTGATGTCGCAGCCACTTGCATTTATCAGCCTACAGCAGGTAGGCTCTGTTGGGCTTCATGTTGAAGTTGTAAGGGAAGTTTCAGGTTGGGACGCTCTTTGAATCAGGCACAATACAGGCCAGCTAATTAGACCAAAGCTAATTTACATACACCAGTCTTAAAGCAACAGTACATTCAGAAGTTGCTTTAAAATGTTCTTGGTGTTGCAACCCCAGCAAAAATCAGACCACTTTGGAAGCCACAACACTGTGTCCATTTTACCATCTGGGCTGTAAATGTGTAAAGGCTGACAAACATAAACAAAAACTCAGACTTGCTTTGCTCTCTTCTGAGCTGTGGCTCAGCTATAGCCACTTTTCTCGCATCTCTGGCATGAAACTTTTGTGTCTTGTAAATCTCTCAAGGTTAGATTTTTAATGAGGCTGATGTCAGCTTCTCAATCGCCAGCTTCTTCTTCAAATGTTCCTGTTCCACCTTAAATGGTGCAGCATAATGGGAACATGCAAACGAGAAAATGACTTCAGCTTTGCGACGTTTTAGTGTTTGACAGTTCAGATTAAGTATCAGGAAACCAGCTGGAGTGATTAGAAACACAAGTAAGTCCATTAGTCTCCACATTATTCCTGTTCATCTTAAACCTTTCACTTTGCCTTTTTGTTGAGGGGAGATTGTTGTCTGCGTTGCTGTGGTGACCAGCAGTCTGCACACCAACCAGGACTAAAGGGTGAATTAGCAGTTATTAATTAATTCCACCATTTAACACAATTTATTGTTAAAACTGTGTTAGGAGCTTATGTTACTGTAAAGGAGGATTATTTTATTTTTACCTACAAATCTAACTCTGCTGTGGAGCTGCAACAGTAGAAGAGCCACATGCGGTTCTGGAGCCACATGTTGCCGACCCCATGATCTGAACTAAAGTTTTGCTTTGTGTTATTTCACTCAGAGTGTTTGTTAGGTTTGGAATAAAACCAGTGAAACAGCTGGTTACCATATGAGTAGGTTTTTGAACTGAAGCTTGAAAATGGTCAACATGAATTTACAGCTGTTTATGGCAAATCAGGGGTGAAAAATAAAAGGTGGAAAATGTGGAACGCGGGCCCTTTAAGTTCTTGCGTCTAAGCAAATGGAAAGTGGAGCGTGTCACTACTAACCTCAGCGAGCGAGAAATCAGTTTTGTGATTCAGTCTGTTTTGGACCAGATGTGTCTGACAAGTAGCGGTCACAGCACTAATCAAGAATGATTAAATAAATAAAAGAGGGAAGTGAGTAAGCACAAGGCACGAAAACTGTGACATGCAGTAGGATGAGACAGGTGTCAGCGTGGGAAGCGTGTATGCGTGTGACTGAGCTGATAAATGTGGCTGATGTCAGTAAGAATCCTGCCATTGTATTGTTTGCTGTTACATAATTATCACTCAGCCTTACAGCTAACAGATGTGGAGAACTAAAAGTAGCTGCGCACTCTTATGGAGTAAATAAGCGAGGGAACCGGCGAATGCCTGGCAATTTATGGCCCTTAATGAAGAGCATAAACCTGATTCAGGGAGATAGTTAACTATATTAACCCTTTGAGTTCAGATTTATTGCTGGCGATAATGACAGCATGCGGTAGTTTTAATAGGAACTCATTTTTGAAATTGTGTGGAAAGTGCAGAACTTTCAGTACACACCACGTTTGTGCTTGTAAATAGATTTTTTAATGATGATTTGCATCTGCGCTGTGACAAAAGTTGAAAGTGCAGACTCGGGCATGTTGTAAATTTAATTTACATAATATAATGCAATGGTTTTATTTCTTTTTACATCTGAACAAACAAAAAACAAGAGTAGACTCAAAGCTGTCGATACCGACTGTAAAGCTACAGAATGTAAATGTAATATATTTATAGCTGTGTAATAAGTACAAACTGTATAGTACATTGTTAAAGGGTAACAAAATCAAGGTAATAACTATAACACAGGTACAATACAAATCTGTGTTTGTGTCTCAGATCAGTGGTTACATAAGAAATTACATAACAATGGATTCAATTATAATGTAATATACACCAAATGTATAGTAAAAAGGCAACAATAACTCTAGACTTCTAAGCATTGACATCCTAAATCACTTGCGGCTAACAGCCTCAATATGTTCTGCATTCTTCTCTCATCTCGTTTTTGCTTGTGTGGAAAGACTTAGAATCTGTTGAGTTCCTGTTATTCAGTAAACAACTGCAAGTTTTTGCATCAGCCTCAAGGTAGTAGTGGGTAGTAATTGCAAAAAGTTATATCATATTTTAATGAACTGTTTATTGATGGTATGTATCATGGTATAGTGTACCAATCTTAATAAGAACCATATTTAACAACTGAAGTGAATCTAAATTTTTTACTGGGAAAATAACAGAAATGAACAATATATAGACAGATGTCAATATTTTTTTAGAACCCTAACACATAAAGCCCGCAGCCACTACTCTGAGCCTGGCAAAAAAGGTGCGAGGTTTTTATTAGCCAGCTTCTTGTTTACATTTTCCTGTTCCACCTTAAATGTGTAAATGTGCACATTTACAGAACGAGAAAATTTGAAAATGAAGTTTGCAAATCAGAAGCCAACTTCAGCCTCGTAAAAACGGACCTGAATGTTGTTTAATGTCTGGAAGTCATTTGTCTCGTGTGCGTTTCTTACCCTCAAGATTTAATCTACAAGCATCAGACGCAGCTGGACTTTAGTAAATATTGCAAGCTGTTCACACTATCGGTTTTAACTGAGAACCTGCAGAACCTCTTGACTTGTAGGCCAAGAGCACTGCTGGCCTTCATGCTAGGCTAATGGCTAAAAGTTAACCCCAAGAGACTGGCTTATCCCTCCACTCTCTTATCCCCTGCTAACTTATTAGCTCATTGCAATCTTCACCTTGGTAGATATCCAGAACCAAGATTTGGCATCCCTGCCTTAGAAGAACCACTTTTGTTTCCCTAAAATTTCCCTAAATATATTATTATATTATATATATTTTTTTACAATACTACAAGCTTTTTAAGCTTGAAGGTTCTTCATAATCATACATCATTTGCAAGACTGGCTCTCGAAGAACCACTGTCAGAGATTCTTTAGGGAACCCAAAGTGGTCCTTCTGTGGCATTGCACAAGAACCGTCTTTATTTTTTGGAGTGCTTATTTAAAAATAATAATAAAAAAGTTGTTAATCTTTTATGAGGTAAGTTCATCAGTGTGTTCAGGTAACATTTCATTGTAAATTTAGTCATTTATTGAGCACTGAAATTTAACGTTATAAAATATTAAAGGTATTTTTTGATGCAATTAACACATTTTGCTCCATAATTTTAACCTGAAGCCCAGCTAATAGTGTGCCAGCTCCACAGCTGCAGAACCTGATAGAAGTTATTTCCAGCTACTACGTGCTCAGTGAATTGGTTTGTCACAGAATCATCCCGTCTAAAGTACCATTTATCATTATTATTGAATGTTGCTACAAATTACATTTACATTTGATTACATACTTTATTGGCAGGTTCAGATCTGCACTCCTGGCTTACTTCAGTATCAAAAACTGAAAACAAAAGCATGGCAAAAATGTTAGGAATGTTTCTCCTTCTGCAAAACAGGAGTGTTACACACAGAGATAATCTTTCAAAGTCAAATCATAACAAAATGTCAGAAATGATCAACATGCCTTCACACATGCTTTCAGCAACAACTGCAGCTTGTGAGGGTTTTGACCTCGTAACATATGGTGTTTACGTGAAACACTGCATCTGTATGACTTAATTTAAAATATTATTTTACTACAACATGCTTCTGTTATTGTCAGTGCTAAGTCCAAACAGCTGGCAATGTTTTTTTACACGTGGTGAAATCTTGCTTTTGACAGCTTTTGCACCAGCGCAGTGTGGTACTGTTTGGATGTCACAGTTCTGGCTCTACACTGTGAGCTTTGATGAGCAAGAGTGGATGTCTTGATCGAGTCAAGTTTGCTGAATGGAAATCCAATAAGTTCTGTTAGCAGGGAATTGTGCAGAATCCCATCTGAGCCGATTCGGTCCCTGGCTCATCATGTGGCCGTGCAGGCTGAGGATTGGAGGATAACACACTTGTGGGGTCAGTGATGGTTGGAGATAATGTCCCTCCTCATGTGGAGTGCTCAGCCGCTCACTCTTCTTCCTGCGATGGTGCTCAGAATCAGTTACGAAAAGAGTCTCAGCACCTCAGTCTGGAGGTTTGGGTGCCTCTTGGAGGCCGCTACTGATTTTGGTTGTGAGCAGGGCTGCACAATATCAGCTATGGATGTGTATTGTAAATGATTTCAATATTTAATTATTAGTCCATGAACAATAACCAGACAACCACAGGTAAGGAAAAATTCTGATAATGTATGGCTGTAAACCTGACAGCAGTGGTTTTTACATTTTACACCAAAATATTACTTGAAAATGATCTGTAGTTATCATTTAAGACCTGGTTTGGCTAACCAATAATTTATTAAGCTAAATGAGAAGTTCTTATTACATACTAAGGCTTATAAATTAGTAACTACAAGGACCTCCATGCAAACTGGTTCAGCTATTCCTCAGTTAAAGAAGTGTGTAATAAAGCTAGCTCACAATATATCAAAAATACTAAACATAAAAATAGGTTTTGCTGTATTTATGATGATTTGCATTCATTCTTATGATATACAATAATTTTCCAAGTAAAAATATGTTTATTTCCAAGATAATTGGTTTTAAATAATCTTCTTTGTTGTGTTTTGCATAGTACTCTGTATTTCTCTATTCTATATAGGCCTTATGATGATGCAGGTTTATTGGAACAGTAGCCGTTTTCGCCTCTTATTTTACAGTCATTAGATTGAGAATGATCAAGTTTCAGGTTTATTTGTCATTTGCATAAAATGTCAGGACATTTATGGATTGAAATGCTTGTGGTGAGGCTCAGATAATCACTCTACAAAAAGTAAATAAGTAAAAGTAAAATATAAAAAAACCTAATTGAAATATATTAAATATACACAAAGTATAGAGAAAATATACAAACATATAGAGAAATACACACAAAATATATACAATATACATTTTAAAGTGACTTAACTGACTCTGTTATTGTTATTTAAAGTGACTTAGTTTTAAAGTGTCATTGTCTATAGCAGAGATGATATGATACAATAATAATAATGTTGACAAAGAGACTGAGTGAAATGGTAACTGGGGGAGGACCCACAGCTTCACAGCTTGTTCACATAGTGATTAGTGTATTATTATGGGATAGTTAAAGATAAAGAAGCTTTTGAGCTGTGCCCATGTCTTTGCTAATTGACTTTATAGCAGAGTGGTTAAGTCACTAGCTGTGAGCACATCATTCACAGGAGCACAACACTGCTCTAATATTACACATGGCCCAATATGCTACACTGTGTGTTTAATGTTATTTGATCTAAGCCTTTACCAGTGTGTTAATCACAGAAATTCACATCATCATGATGATACAAATATGTATATTAATCATGCTGAGTGCACTGAAAGCTCTGATAATCCAGCTTTTTCATGGCCTCTATTGTAGAACGGGTTTTTGTGTTTGTTAATGATGCTCTGTTGAAGTTTTTTTTCTGTCTGTCTTTTGTGTTTCCTGCAGGCAGCTCCAGCAGCAGCAGCAGGCCGAGCTGGAGGTTCATCAGAGGGACGGACTGACAGCATATGATCTGTCACAGGTGTGTAAACACACACATACAAACAAGCTATAAACATAACAATTTCAAGCATATTTCACTTCTGTATATTCTGAATTGATAAAGATTATAGAAGACCAGTATTCCTTCTCCGCTACATGATATGGCTAAAACAGTAGTGTTGTGATCATGTTATGAGTGATATGTCTGGCACTGTATTAAAACACACTGGTCAACCAATATTGTGATGATTGAAGATCTGCTTGCATTTGTTTTGTCTAAAATAATTCTGCTTTGCTGGACCTCATGAATATCATTGATGATTCATTAAAACATCCACAGAAACTCTGCTGAAGCTGTGATTCGTCAGGGTGCGCACATCACCCAGTAAAAATGCCGTGGTTGGTTAGAGGGTTCATTTGCATATCGCAGCCTTATATGTCTGCTATAATTTGCAATGCTACTAGTTTCAGAATAGCTAATTATTCAAACCAGTAGGCCAGTGGTTACCAACCCTATTACTGAAGATCTGCTTTCCTACAGAGTTCCTACAGCATCTAAGACCCCCTTCCAATTACCTAATGGCAATGCCTTTGATCCAGCCAGTCCTTGACATCTGAAGAGGTTAATTAGCCAGAGAAAGTGTGGAAAAATGTGGATCTACAGGAAAGTAGATCTCCAGGACCAGGGTTGGTGACCACTGCAGTGGCTCATATAATCAAAAATATGGTTGTAAAGATGTCCTAATCCAGTTTATCTCAGTTTGGAACATGCAGTTTCTACTAATGCCAGTTTAAAGCTAGAAATCACAAGGCTCTCATGAAAACGTGGTTAAATTTTACACTGGATTCTTACCCTGGGTATAATTTACAATGGATTTCATGAAGTGGATTAGCATAAAGGTGCAATTTTGTCCATTATTTTCCCAAAAAAAAAAGTTTAAATACATGAAAAAAAAGATCACATAATTTAGCAATATTTGAATATTTTTCAGTGCATCCATATAAAATTCATTTTAGTTTCTTTTTGCCTTCAAAATTCTAAGAATGTCAGGTGGTGTAACTGCCCAATCGTGTATGTTGATAAAGTAAACTTTTTTAAAAAGGTAATTTTGTTACATAAAATTACATAAAGATTTTATGTTCGGAAACTTTAAGATAAAAACCATGTTGTAAAAAGGCAACTTAAAAAGTTCTACACTCACTGAAAGTTTTGTCCGCAAGTTCTTCCTTCCTCAGATGTCAGGCAGCGCGACCAGAAACAAAGGACTTTTATTTTGACACAGTTTAACCAAAGAGGGGCAAAGATATTGCATCGCAAAGAAGACCCCAAATGACCTTTATGGTGCAATGCCAAAAGTAGGCCTTTCAGGGTTTAGGTACGAACTTTTTGCCTGTTACATTTGAAATGAATCTGAAAAGTCAGGTGGCTCAACCATATAGGTCAAATGGTGCAACCAGACCAGTACAGTTTTTAATAACTCAAACAGGCAATTATTTTAGGATATAAAATGCATTTCTTATACATTTTATCTTCATTTCCATCAGATTATAGTACTAGAGCTCAGCTCTGTTTGCCCTGGCCTAATTTAACCCCTAATAAAACATTACTGCGATATAATATGAGAGCCATTCCGTAACATAGAGAACTATCTTTTTTTTTTTTCCTTATTTCAACCCTCTCAGCACAAGCCACCCACTTGCAGGATTTGCTTTTCTCTGTGTTCAGAGTATCCCTCTAAAGTTGCATAACCTGCACACGCTATGGAGGATGTAGTCTAATTTGAAACACACCCTCAGGCTGTATCTCAGCTAGCTCTCTCTGGCTCCATGTACTGAAATTAGGGCATAGCTGTGCCGTGAAGTCAGGCATAGCCGTGTGTGGTGGTAATCTGCTGTCATGTGGAACGTAGCCCCCGGCACCTATCCGCTTCTTCCTCTCTTCGGTGCACACTTTTTCTCACTCCTTAGTGGCAGTGCATATTTATAATTATTTCATTACTGTTAAATTAGGGCTGCCGTCGCATAGCTCGATGAGTTTGCTTTAGACGGCCAACACGTGCCAGGTGGACGGTCTGTGAGCAGTTGCAGTGTTTACTAAGCTGAATGTTCAGCATCTGTTCCTCATTCGGATTAATAAGGCCTTTAAAGAGATAGTTCCAAAAGGAATCCAAAAGCATCCCCTCACCCCAGCCAAGTCATGTTTAGTGAACTTTCAGAAGTTTGCCTGTGTAGTCTTGGGCTGCCTTGGCACAGTAAACCTTTCATGCGCTTTTGTGAGTGGCTTTTAAGCTAAGCTTTTAAAAAAGAAAGTTTCATTGGGCATTACACCTGTACTTAATGTCTCACTCCTCATGTCCTAAAAGCACTTCAAGTGCACCCATGCCTGCTCTTTGGATCCCAAAATAACCTCAGCTGTATGCAAAATTAGAAGTTGTTTAGAGATGTTTAGCTACACCATTTAAATGAAGGCTAAAGAAGGATAAAGGTCAGCGCAAGCAGCTGTCTGAACAGCTGGCTAGTTGAACCAGCTATCTGCAGAAACATTAGCTTTGATAAGCCCACATTTGTTGTTACATCTTAGGAAATTGAAAAATATCCTGTTCAACCAAACTCATATAATTTCATGTCATATCATGCGCTGTCAATGATTTGATTGGCTGAACATTATGCAACTCGAGTGCAATTTAGTTTCAAAGTTTCAAGCAACTGAAGTTCTATAAGAGATTTAACATGTAAAGCCAACTTTGCCCTGAAGCTAGGTAAGTAAGCTTAAACCCCACCTGTGTTTGCCCCTTGTCTTGGCTGGTCTTTCTGTAACGGGGAGCGAGGAGGCGGACGCATGTGCTGAGATTTATTAATGGCAAGACAGGGTCGAGACAGTCCAGGGTCATAGAGCCAACACGGCTAGATCGGGGACCAGACATGACAGACACCAGAATACAACAGAACAAGCAGAACGTCCAACACAGCATATAACAGCTGACAACACAGACAAAGATTCAAACAACAAAGACCCGCCAAGACAAGGGGCAAACACAGGGCAAACACAGGTGAAAACAATCAGGGGCGGACATGGAGTGGGAGGAGCCAATCGTGACACACATTAGAAAAAGCCATAATATTTCATTCCTAAAATTTTATATCCAGGGTAGTTTTACGGTCACTGTGGAGCAAATTTGACCCGAAAATATGAAAGGGCTAAAAATGGACGGAATATGCTGTGTAGCCCTAAACTGGCTGTTGTTGGTGTTTGTGCTTGTCCTGCGTGTAACAGCAGGTGCCAGTGGGCAGCGTGCCAGCCGGCGTCCACGAGGCCAGCAAGACCATCGACAAAACGGAGACACTTTTCTCTCAGGAGAGAGACCCACGCTTCAGCGACATGTACACAGGCATCTCCAACAGTACGTAACCGACTGACCAACACTGATTCATTCACATTGCAGAAGTGTCAGGGGTGCGAAATATGACGATATGTTTTTAATATGTTAATATTCGTCTGTCTCATGACATCACTGTGTGAAAATGTCTTTTGTGCCACAACAGCTGACAGAAAAACAAAGGCTTTATACTGCATTCTTGTCTAAACTAACTGATTTGATTGACAGTACAGAAATGTCACTATTAGTAATGTTTAAAGCTATTAAAACAAATCATTCTGATCAGCACAATCTGCATGCAGAAAAACCCAGTCCACACTGGCTTATCTACTAAACCAACTAACTAACTTTACAGTATTTATATTATTTATAGATAGTCTTTTATCTGGTCACATACAACACATACAGATTTTTTCTCCCTTGATTTCATCTCGCTTGTCCATCTAGTACCAAAGCAGCAGATATCAGTAGCTGCTTTTAATGACCCTCAGATTTTCACCAGCACATGAGGGTGGATTATGCATGGATTAAATGCACACATACATTTGTATGCAAAAGTTTGATTCCCCTGCTGGGTGACCGGGGTGCTCTCTGTGTGGTGTTCTCCCCGTGTCTGCATGGGTTTCCTCCGGGTTCTCCGGTTTCCTCCCACAGTCCAAAGACATGCAGTCAGGTCAATTGGACATGCTAAATTGCCCCTGGGTGTGAGTGACTGTCTGTGTCTGTCTGTCTGTCCTGTGATGGACTGGCGACCTGTCCAGGGTGTATCCTGCCTTCCGCCCAATGACTGCTGGGATAGGCTCCAGCACCCCTCCAGAACCCTGACGGAGAAGCAGCTTAGAAAATGGACGGGCATAGTATGTCCAATAGGCCTGACTGCACATCTTTGGACTGTGAGAGAAAACGAGAGCCCTTTATCTTATTTCTTTACTTATTTCATTCCTTTATTAGTTACTTGTTCCTGCTGTTGCTCCTGTATTTTTTTCCTAAGTGCTTTATTGCAGCAGATGTGTTAACTATATAACATAATGTGTGCTCATGAACATTACGGCTGTTTTTATAAATACAGCAGTGTTGTTCTGATGGTAGCCAATTTAAGTCATCAAACCTCAGAAAAAGAAACAAATATTGTGATGCATATTTTGTATCATGAAAATGAAAATGTCTTCAACCAATGTTATATAATTGCTTTATTATCCACTATTTCTATATCACAAACGATCGCCTAGACGGAAGATGCTTTCTGCAAGATTTTGTGCTCTTCTCCTGTCCCCTCTGAGCAGTAAAATCTCAGTGATGATTCTCTCTCTGACTCTGAAAACTCCCCAGCCTGGGTTCACAGCAGTCAGTAAGGCTTTGTAGACTTTAAATGGGTTTTATAGTGACTCTACCAGTGGCCTTAGAGCTCATTGTGCCATCAGGAACAGCAAGGTGATTTGGCAGCAACACTCAGGTCTTACATAGTGTAGATCGACAGTATGCAGCCTACAGTGTAATCAGACTTTCTGCAGGAGCTTTAAATGGGTTCAACTAACCTTTGGGTGCTCTACACAACTATTAAAGTCTTGTTAAAAAGATTTTTATGGGTGACTAAAATATTGGGGATCACACACTAAATGATTAGGGATCACACAATACATCGCCGTTTAAGCTGTTGCTGAACTGAACGGAACTCAGAGAACTCTCGTGTCCTCCCGTTAATAAGAGACACAAATAAACAAACATGGAGCTGCTGCTGCTGTTTTCTCTGCCGTTTGCACTGACACAGTAAAGAAGCAGCAGGTATCATGTTTAAATGAGGCTCATGAGGCTCATTAGTGGGTTTTTTTGTTTGTTTGTTTTATTGTATATGAACTCAATGGTGCTCATGCCTTAAACTGAGCTCTTTAAAAAGCTTCGCTCCACCTGAGGGACTTTTTGCCATTGTTCTTTGTTACTTGCTGTATTTTCCTTTTTCATGCTCTCGGTTTACATTGGCTGTTGTCGACTCCGACTGACTCAAAAATCTGAGCCTGCACCCCTCAAATACGACTACGTTCTCTATCCCACCGTCGACTCCGACTGACTCAAAAATCTGAGCGTGTGCCCCTCAAATACGACTCGGTTCTCTATCCCACCGTCGACTCCGACTGACTCAAAAATCTGAGCCTGCACCCCTCAAATACGACTCGGTTCTCTATCCCACCGTCGACTCCCACTGACGCAAAAATCTGAGCCTGCGCCCCTCAAATACGACTCGGTTCTCTATCCCACCGTCGACTCCCACTGACGCAAAAATCTGAGCCTGCGCCCCTCAAATACGACTCGATTTTCTATCCAACTGTCGACTCCGACTGACTCAAAAATCTGAGCCTGCGCCCCTCAAATACGACTCGATTCTCTATCCCACCGTCGACTCCCACTGACGCAAAAATCTGAGCCTGCGCCCCTCAAATACGACTCGATTCTCTATCCCACCGTCGACTCCCACTGACGCAAAAATCTGAGCCTGCGCCCCTCAAATACGACTCGATTCTCTATCCAACTGTCGACTCCGACTGACTCAAAAATCTGAGCCTGCGCCCCTCAAATACGACTCGATTCTCTATCCAACCGTCGACTCCGACTGACTCAAAAATCTGAGCCTGCGCCCCTCAAATACGACTCGATTCTCTATCCAACCGTCGACTCCGACTGACTCAAAAATCTGAGCCTGCGCCCCTCAAATACGACTCGATTCTCTATCCAACCGTCGACTCAAAAATCTGAAGACTAGAGCCGACTGCAGACTCCGCCAGACTGGGAATCATGACTAAAATTGGGGTAAAAGTCATTTACAGTGGTAAAAGACTATACAGTGCTCATCCTTTGACCTCAAACAAAGTCCACCAACCAAAATCTTTCTTCTTTAGCTTTGCGCTGCAGCTACAAGGCTAATGCAGATGCCTATAGAAGCTTATACTATATACCAAATTATCACTAGAAATCTTTTCTCTGCTGCATTTCGTCTACTGAGATTTTGTTCTCGCTCTTACGTGACGAACTTGGTCTCTGCTGATACTGATAAACACCAGTCAGTCTGCAACAAAAGCCTCAGTGGTCTTATTACTTCCCCTTTAAAATGAGCCCTGGTTTATCTTTTATCCCTGTGCTCTGTTCCGCTGCTACCTGGCTCTATCCGCTCTGTGCTTTATTATATATCTGTGCTGCTGATACAGATTGGATTTGATTGTGCTGCTTGGGCTGTGATGCATTAACTCGTTTATGAGCC